>NC_052507.1:8801090-8862645 GCF_014356525.2 Nilaparvata lugens
TCCCTCTCAGATACCCCTTTTTGGAGACCCCTCACCAACTGTGATCCATACCCTATCGAATACAATGTCTCCTTCCTTGTTACTATCCTGTATCCTATAATTCCTCCTCTTTTTCTTCCAAAATCCTCCTCCTCTATCACCTCCACACCCTGTCCAATAATCCCAAATATCCCCAATTACTCCATCATTGCTTTTGTGACACCCTCACCAACTGTAATCCACCCCAATCAATGTGCCATCTCCTTCCTTATTTACTTTTCTGTATCCCCTATTCTTCATCCTCCTCCCATGCTACATCCTTTCTCTCTATCACCTCCACCACCTGTCTGATATTCCCTAATATCCCCAATTACCCCATCATTGTTTTTGGACACCCCTCACCTACTGTGATCTATTCTCTATCCTATCCACTGTCTCCTTCTTTGTTTACTATCCTGTATTCCCTATCACTCATCCTCCTCTTATGCTACATCCTCTCCCTCTATCAACTCCACACCCTGTCCAATATTCTCAAATATCCCTAATCACTCCATCATTGTTTTTGGACACCCCTCACCTACTGTGATCTATTCTCTATCCACCATCTCCTTCTTTGTTTACTCTCCTGTATTCCCTATCCTTCATCCTCCTCTTATGCTACACCCTCTCCCTTCATCACCCTGTCCAAAATTCCAAAATATCCCCAATCTCTCCATCATTGTTTTTGGATCCCTCATCCACCCCCAACCACTCTACCATTTCCTTCCTTGTTCACTATCCTATATTCCCTATCCTTCATCCTCCTCTTATGCTACACCCTCTTCCTCTATCACCTCTACTCCCTCTCCAATATTCCCAAATATCTCCCAATCATTGTTTTTGGAAACCTCACCCCACTATGATCTATTCCCTATCCAATCTACCATCTACTTCTTTTTTACTATCTTGTATTCACCATCATTCATCCTCCTCTTATGCTACATCCTCCCCCACAATCACCTACTCTCCTTGTAAAATACCCCCAAATACTCTAATCTACCATCTCCTTCCTTGTTTACCATCCTGTATTCCCTATCCTCCATCCTTCTCTCACCCTACATCCTCTCCCTCATTAACCTCCACCCCTGTCCAATATACCTCCAAATACTCCATCAACTCCTCCCCCCCCCCACCCCGCTAATCGAACATTGCAACTTGACCAGGCAATAAGCATGCAATCCTTTCCTCCCCCACCCATCAAGGTGACACCTCGTTATGATGGCAGCGGATTAACAACTGTTATATGATCGCCAGAGCAATTCCACAGATCTGCCTGTCTGACCACTTTAAATTGGCGCATGCCTATATAGTGGGATCCACTCTAACCTGACAGTATTATTCTAATGGGGAACATCGCTTTCATTTTATGGGGGATGGTGACAGAGTCTGTGTGGTGTCACTGTAGTGAGATTCACTTTAAACTGTGGGATTTCTCTGTCTAGATACTTCAAATTGGTGCTGTTATAATCTGCCTATAGTGAGATACACTCTCAATAGGTCAGCATTTTCTGATGGGGAGTATTAATGTTTTTGTGCTAACAGTTCAAAGTTATGATCACTGTGTCTCTTCATAATGCCAATATACATGCCCAATCATCTATTTCAGTTACCAATAGAATCATATACTTATATTGGGATTTTCTTGTCTGATTATTAAATAGTTATTTGTGCAACTAGTGCGCAAAGTGACAGTTTGCTGCACCGAAAGAAATGTTTACGCCCAAGCCGTAGGCAAGGACGGAATGGTTTCTTGGGTGCAACAGAGGTACTTT
Source organism: Nilaparvata lugens (assembly GCF_014356525.2). Lineage (NCBI taxonomy): Eukaryota > Metazoa > Arthropoda > Insecta > Hemiptera > Delphacidae > Nilaparvata > Nilaparvata lugens. The sequence goes on from NC_052507.1 coordinate 8,802,881, forward strand.
GTGCACGTATTTCACATTTAATTTTTCCTACAGTTACCATTGAATATGAGAAGTGGGTAATTATGGATAAAATGATGGCTGAATCCATCAAATGTTGTGTGTGTGATGCTGTTATTAATAACAACCTTATTCATTTAAAAATTAATAATCCAATTGAAGTTGAAAATTCTCAGCCAAAGTTCTCATCTTTATTCATTCAAGAATCAGAAAAAATACAGATAAAACAAAATATTCGCATTCAAAATACACGCCAACAGCCGGTTGGGATGACTGCAAAATGGCTGAACCGACAAGCGCGCGACCTAGCGGGAAGAATCGTACCTAACTTCGTTTCATCCAACTAAAAACAGTATTCAGATATTTAGACATGGTTAACTTACTAAATTACCGGAAAATATATAAGTAAACTAAAAAATATTTATGAAAAACATAGACAACAGAAATATTTTATTGTAGTATATTCTAATGTTATTTTATTAATTTTATTGACATGGATCTCGAACGGTAATTATTTAACCTGAAAATTCGAATTTCATAATGTGTGTTTGCTACATTTCTCATTGCTTATAGTTGAAATAATTATTACTGTCAATATAAAATGAACATTATTTATTATTAAATGATGATAAGTTATTATTTATTATGATTTAGATAAACATTATTCTTGTTTTGGATTTCTAGATTGGGATCTTATCCTAAATGTAGGGTAGCCATTGAAATGATTCTTATCTAAATCTAACCACAGTCGTTGTTACCAACATAATTTTTGTTTTCGTGCACTAATCCTCCATATAACCCACAAACTATTTTGTGTTGCCATGTTGCAAATGTGGAGTGCAGGAAAAATTTTTCCCGCACTAGAGCGGAAAAGTGATTCTTTGCGTTCTGTAATCAGTGCAGGAATGGCCACTTTTCAAGGTAATTGTAGAAAAGGAAATTTCCTTTCCATCATAGAATTTGAATCTCATTATCTCCACAATGATACTAAACTTCAACTTGCCAAAATTGAACAATATCATTGCCAAAGATCATCAATTTACAAATTGTGTGAGCCACCGTACTAGGCTCACAATGGAACATCCATACACGAGTATAAAACAGCATTATTCTATATGCAATAGATTATCAAGTGGATTAGTATAGAGCAGTGGTCGCCAAACTGATGAGCCTTTGAGCTAGAATAGCATTTATAAATCTTCTAGTGAGCTACCAACGAATATTAGAATAAACAAAATATCTTTTATGGCCTATAAAGATACATTCCTAGTGTTGAAATCTACTTATCTCATAGCAAAAAGTACAACAAAGTTGAAATTTACATTTCAATGAGAGCAGTGGAACTCTTTTTGCGATCAAGTATTTTCTTGACGTTGTAGCCGCCATTCTGATGCAGTTGTCCAAAACATGTCCCTATATCGATTTTTATGAATTTCATAATTGAAAAAGATGATTTTACACAAGTAGGTAGAGCTGAGCATAGCTTTCAACCTCAATGCAACTTGAATAATAATTGGATATTTTTTTCTACAATAATATCAAGTTGTAGTTAAGTGTTATTATAGTAGATTATCAATCGCTATACACACTCAAACTACCGTACTAGGCACACAATGTAACATATCTAATAAATGCGAGTACAAAAACGATTTATTCTATGCTATGGATTATCAATTATCTAGATTAGTATAGAGTAGTAGTATTGTTGTTATTCTAGTAGATTATCAAGCGGTACACACTCAAACTACCGTACTAGGCTCACAATGTAACATATCTAATATGCGAGTACAAAAACAATTTATTCTATGATGCTATGGATTATTAATTATCTAGATTAGTGTGGAGTAGTAGTATTGTTGTTATTCTAGTAGATTATCAAGCGGTACACACTCAAACTACCGTACTAGGCACACAATGTAACATATCTGATAAATGCGAGTACAAAAATGATTTATTCTATGCTATGGATTATCAGTTATCTAGATTAGTATTAAGTAGTAGAATTGTTGTTTTTCTAGTAGATTATCTATCGGTACACACTGAAACTACCGTACTAGGCACACAATGTAACATATCTAATATGCGAGAACAAAAACGATTTATTCTTTGATGCTATGGACTATCAATCATCTAGATTAGTATAAGTAATAGTATTGCTGTTATTCCAGTAGACTATCAAGCGGTACACACTCAACCACCGTACCAGGCTCAAAATGAAACACCTATACACGAGTACAATATAGCTTCATTCTATGATTTTATGGATTATAAAGTATCTAGATTAGTATAGAGTAATAATAAGTAGTAGTATAGATATTCCAGTGGATTATCAAGCAGTACAAAAACTCCAACAATGAACCCCGATAACATTCACCAAACTTCCATATTGGAAGCTGCCTAGGGCCATCTCTCCAACTGTAGGTGATATTATTATCTGAGTGGATCTATTTGCCGGAGTCTGGGGAGTTGTAAGGGGAGTTTGATGTCCTCTATGCCAGTGCAATGCGATGATAACCCGGGCTAGAGTGGTCTCTAGAGCAGACTAGAGTGGTCTCTTGTGAGTTTTGTTTTCGGTTGCTGGGAGGCTTGTTTTGTTAGTTCACGTTGTGACCGCTAGGGGACAAACAGCGCTTTCACTTTTACATTCGTTTCTGTTTTCTGATGTCTCCGAGGGAAATATTTGGCAACGGTTGTAAGCTATTTCGATTTTCAGATAAGATATTGTATGATAGGGGAATTTCGTGTATTTTTCGGGAAACTTTTTTGTTGAAAATATTGATATTGGATACATTTATGTTGAAATATTTGATATATGTTTAAAATACATGAGGCTACTTGGATGTTCAATAATAGAAAGTCACTATATAGTACCCTATAGTGAGGTCCACGTTATAATGGTAGTGGATAAAGATAGAAGAATAGCGATGCCGATTCTCTGCATTAATTAATTATATTTCTACACTGTCAAAAACATAATTGGCATCGTTGTGGACCTAGAAAAGGATGGTACCACCGGCTTTGTCGAATGATAGACAAGGATAGCAAAACCAAAGTTGATCAAATACTGTCATTATAACGTGGACCAAACTATAGTTTGAAGTGATTCAATTACTAATATGATAACTGGGATTGGACATTGTGAGCCTCTAAATGCCCTATAACATCGACTATATTGATTTCTGAAAAGTAATGTTAAATTTCAAAGTAATATGTAACTCGACTCAGTATGTAATACAAAGTATCCTAACGAAATCAGATGCAAGCTGTAGAAGAACTCATCCCCTTGGATAAAACTTCCACATGAAGTCAATGACTGTTGAGAAGTCACGTACTATGGGGGTTCCGACTTTTATCAATCTGGTGGAATTAAGGCGAAACCCTATACACCCCAAGTGATGGGAAGGGAGCTAGCAGATAGGATCTCTAGCCCCCATTGACATTGGGTGGGATAGAAAGAGAATGTGAGAGAGAAAGAAAGACTGGGGAATAGTAAGAGACGAACAGAAGTGAAGAGTGTGGTGGAGAAGAAGTGGAACAAAGAGTGCGAGAAGAGGGAGAAAGATAGAGGGAGCAATATAAAGAGAGCATGAAATAGTAGACAGTGGGTAGAGTAAAAAGAGAGATGAGAGAGAAAGAATGACTGGGAAATAGTAAGAGACGAACAGAAATGAGGAGCGAGGGGAAGAAGAAGTGGAACAAAGTGTGCGAGAAGAGGGAGAAAGATAGAGGGAGCAATATAAAGAGAGCATGAAATAGTAGACAGTAGGTAGAGTAGAAAGAGAGAGTGAGAGAGAAAGAATGACTGGGAAACAGTAGGAGACGAACTGGAATGGAGAGTGGGGAGAAGAAGAAATGGAGCAAAGAGTGAGAAAAAAGGGAGAAAGATAGAGGGAGCAATATAGAAAGAATAATTGGGAGAGAGTGAGAGATGAACTTGAGTGGTGATTGAGGAGAATAACTTAAACAAAGAGTCAGAAGGATATAAGCCAGAAAGTATGAAGAGGAGCAACGTAGACCTGTGTGAGACACATATATAGAGAAAAAATGAGGAGAGACAGAAATGATGTGAAGTTGTAGGAGCTGTTGTCAAATTTTGATGATCAACGAATCAAACAGGGCACAAAATAATGAAAAGTTCAAGGATGAAAATGATGTGGAAACAGCAGAGCCAGGTAATGAAGAAGAGAAAGTGGAGAAGTGGAAATGCAAAAATGAGGAGAGTGAATAAGTAGAGGAAGAATGAGAAGAAGTAGTATGAGTGGATGAAAAAAGGGATGAAGTGGAGTGCTAGGATAAGCTTGTGATTAGAAAAAATGAAAGAAAAAGAGAAATCAGATAAGTAAGAAATTGATGGGAAGGGGAAGATGAAGCAGAGAAGAAGAAGAAGAAGAAGAGAAGAAGAAGAAGAGAAGAAGAAGAAGAAGAAGAAGAAGAAGAAGAAGAAGAAGAAGAAGAAGAAGAAGAGAAGAAGAAGAAGAGAAGAAGAAGAAGAAGAACAAGAACGATATCAAGAACAATAACAAGAAACTCCTGAAGGAGCAATGGTCAGTTACAGAAGAAAACCAATTCAAGTTTACCAAAATCAACATATTACAGGGGGGTGGGAGTTGGAAGTCAAATATGAGGTGCTTGCCCCCTATCATGAAATTCAGATTGTCGGCTCACCACACGACGAGACGGGAATTATCGCATCTAACACGTGTCACCACCATAATTAATAATCTACTGACCCCGTCCCCTCTTTTTGCACCCCCGGTCCAAAATACCCCCTTTTGGACACCCCTGATCCACCCTGATTCATGGCCTATCCAAACTACTGTATGCTTCCTTGTCTATCATGCTGTATACCATATCCTTTATCCTTTTCCTCATACCTCTTGCAACGCCCCACCACTATCCCTCTCAGATACCCCTTTTTGGAGACCCCTCACCAACTGTGATCCATACCCTATCGAATACAATGTCTCCTTCCTTGTTTACTATCCTGTATCCTATAATTCCTCCTCTTTTTCTTCCAAAATCCTCCTCCTCTATCACCTCCACACCCTGTCCAATAATCCCAAATATCCCCAATTACTCCATCATTGCTTTTGTGACACCCCTCACCAACTGTAATCCACCCCCAAACCAATGTGCCATCTCCTTCCTTATTTACTTTTCTGTATCCCCTATTCTTCATCCTCCTCCCATGCTACATCCTTTCTCTCTATCACCTCCACCACCTGTCTGATATTCCCTAATATCCCCAATTACCCCATCATTGTTTTTGGACACCCCTCACCTACTGTGATCTATTCTCTATCCAATCCACTGTTTCCTCCTTTGTTTACTATCCTGTATTCCCTATCACTCATCCTTCTCTTATGCTACATCCTCTCCTTCTATCACCTCCACACCCTGTCCAATAGTCTCAAATATCCCCAATCACTCCATCATTGTTTTTGGACACCTCTCACCTACTGTGATCTATTCTCTATCCACCATCTCCTTCTTTGTTTACTCTCCTGTATTCCCTATCCTTCATCCTCCTCTTATGCTACACCCTCTCCCTCTATCACCTCCACACCCTGTCCAATATTCCCAAATATCCCCCAATCTCTCCATCATTGTTTTTGGATACCCTCATCCACCCCCAAACCAATCTACCATTTCCTTCCTTGTTCACTATCCTATATTCCCTATCCTTCATCCTCCTCTTATGCTACACCCTCTCCCTCTATCACCTCCACTCCCTCTCCAATATTCCCAAATATCCCCAATCATTGTTTTTGGAAACCCCCACCCACTATGAACTATTCCCTATCTAATCTACCATCTCCTTCCTTTTTTACTATCCTGTATTCCCTATCCTCCATCCTTCTCTCACCCTACATCCTCCCCCACAATCACCAACACCCTTGTAAAATACCCCCAAATACTCTAATCTACCACCTCCTTCCTTGTTTACCATCCTGTATTCCCTATCCTCTATCCTTCTCTCACCCTACCACAGATATACTGAATGGAAACTTGTAATCAATCGCCTATCTAACCAATGCTTTTTACATGACGCCAATACTAAACACGTCACGAGACCTTGGGAAGTTCCAATCCTGGTCTTCTGATTGGCTCGTGGCAGTGAATGAGATCAATGATCCGGATCATTGAAGTGATCCGAACCTACCATCGATACTATTACAATGCGGCGCTTCCTAACAAGATGGCGGATTTTGGCGTCAGGATATAGCCAAGTTCCGTACTGTATGTATACTGTGACCCTACATCCTCTCCCTCATTAACCTCCACCCCTGTCATATACCTCCAAATACTCCATCAACTCCTCCCCCCCACCCTGCTAATCAAACATTGCAACTTGACCAGGCAAATAAGCGTGCAATCATTTCCTCCCCCACCCATCAAGGTGACACCTCGTTATGATGGCAGCGGATTAACAACTGTTATATGATCGCCAGAGCAATTCCACAGATCTGCCTGTCTGACCACTTTAAATTGGCGCATGCCTATATAGTGGGATCCACTCTAACCTGACAGTATTATTCTAATGGGGAACATTGCTTTCATTTTATGGGGGATACTGACAGAGTTTGTGTGGTGTCACTGTAGTGAGACCACTTCAACCTGACAGTATTATTCTAATGGGGAGCATTGCTGTTATTCATAAGGAATACTGACAGTTGAAGGTGAAGCTCACTGTAACTATATATGTCTACTCATTGAATTCTATATAATATATTGGGATTTTTCTGTCTGGATACTTCAAATTGGTGCTGTTATAATATGCGTATAGTGAGATACACTCTCAATAGGTCAGCATTTTCTGATGGGGAGTATTAATGTTTTTGTGCTAACAGTTCAAAGTTATGATCACTGTGTCTCTTCATAATGCCAATATACACGCCCAATCATCTATTTCAGTTACCAATAGAATCCTATATTTATATTGGGATTTTCTTGTCTGATTATTAAATAGTTATTTGTGCAACTAGTGGGCAAAGTGACAGTTTGCTGCACAGAAAGAAATGTTTACGCCCAAGCCGTAGGCAAGGGCGGAATGGTTTCTTGAGTGCAGCAGAGGAACTTTGTACCTTTGCACGTATTTCACATTTAATTTTTCCTACAGTTACCATTGAATATGAGAAGTGGGTAATTATGAATAAAATGATGGCTGAAATCCATCAAATGTTTGTGTGTGTGATGCTGTTATTAATAACAACCTTAATTCATTTAAAAATTAATAATCCAATTGAAGTTGAAAATTCTCAGCCAAAGTTCTCATCTTTATTCATTCAAGAATCAGAAAAAATACAGATAAAACAAAATATTCGCATTCAAAATACACGCCAACAGCCGGTTGGGATGACTGCAAAATGGCTGAACCGACAAGCGCGCGACCTAGCGGGAAGAATCGTACCTAACTTCGTTTCATCCAACTAAAAACAGTATTCAGATATTTAGACATGGTTAACTTACTAAATTACCGGAAAATAATATAAGTAAACTAAAAAATATTTATGAAATAACATAGACAACAGAAAATATTTTATTGTAGTATATTCTAATGTTATTTTATTAATTTTATTGACATGGATCTCGAACGGTTATTATTTAACCTGAAAATTCGAATTTCATAATGTGTGTTTGCTACATTTCTCATTGCTTATAGTTGAAATAATTATTACTGTCAATATAAAATGAACATTATTTATTATTAAATGATGATAAGTTATTATTTATTATGATTTAGATAAACATTATTCTTGTTTTGGATTTCTAGATTGGGATCTTATCCTAAATGTAGGGTAGCCATTGAAATGATTCTTATCTAAATCTAACCACAGTCGTTGTTAACAACATAATTTTTGTTTTCGTGCACTAATCCTCCATATAACCCACCAACTATTTTGTGTTGCCATGTTGCAAATGTGGAGTGCAGGAAAAATTTTTCCCGCACTAGAGCGGAAAAGTGATTCTTTGCGTTCTGTAATCAGTGCAGGAATGGCCACTTTTCAAGGTAACTGTAGGAAAAGGAAATTTCCTTTCTATCATAGAATTTGAATCTCATTATCTCTACAATGATACCAAACTTCAACTTGCCAAAATTGAACAATATCATAGCCAAAGATCATCAATTTACAAATTGTGTGAGCCACCGTACTAGGCTCACAATGGAACATCCATACACGAGTACAAAATAGCTTTATTCTATAACACTATAGATTATCAATCAGATTAGGAAAGAGTAATATCTAGTAGTAGCATAGTTATTCTATATATACACTTACAAACTGTGTTAACTACCGAACTAATCTCACAATGAAACATACATACACGAGTATAAAACAGCATTATTCTATAATGCAATAGATTATCAAGTGGATTAGTATAGAGCAGTGGTCGCCAAACTGATGAGCCTGTGAGCTAGAATAGCATTTATAAATCTTCTAGTGAGCTACCAACGAATATTAGAATAAACAAAGTATCTTTGATCGCCTATAAAGATACATTTCTAGTGTTGAAATCTACTTATATCATAGCAAAAAGTACAACAAAAGTTGAAATTTACATTTCAATGAGAGCAGTGGAACTCTTTTTGGCGATCAAGTACTTTCTTGACGTTGTAGCCGCCATTCTGATGCAGTTGTCCAAAACATGTCCCTATATCGATTTTTTATGAATTTCATAATTGAAAAAGATGATTTTACACAAGTAGGTAGAGCTGAGCATAGCTTTCAACCTCAATGCAACTTGAATAATAATTGGATATTTTTTTCTACAATAATATCAAGTTGTAGTTAAGTGTTATTATAGTAGATTATCAATCGCTATACACACTCAAACTACCGTACTAGGCACACAATGTAACATATCTGATAAATGCGAGTACAAAAACGATTTATTCTATGATGCCATGGATTATCAATTATCTAGATTAGTGTAGAGTAGTAGTATTGTTGATATTCTAGTAGATTATCAATCGCTACACACTCAAACTACCGTACTAGGCACACGATGTAACATATCTAATATGCGAGTACAAAAACTATTTATTCTATGATGCCATGGATTATTAATTATCTAGATTAGTGTGGAGTAGTAGTATTGTTGTTATTCTAGTAGATTATCAAGCGGTACACACTCAAACTACCGTACTAGGCACACAATGTAACATATCTGATAAATGCGAGTACAAAAACGATTTATTCTATGCTATGGATTATCAGTTATCTAGATTAGTATTAAGTAGTAGAATTGTTGTTTTTCTAGTAGATTATCTATCGGTACACACTGAAACTACCGTACTAGGCACACAATGTAACATATCTAATATGCGAGAACAAAAACGATTTATTCTATGATGCTATGGACTATCCAATCATCTAGATTAGTATAAAGTAGTAGTATTGGTGTTATTCCAGTAGACTATCAAGCGGTACACACTCAAACCACCGTACCAGGCTCAAAATGAAACACCTATACACGAGTACAATATAGCTTCATTCTATGATTTTATGGATTATAAAGTATCTAGATTAGTATAGAGTAATAATAAGTAGTAGTATAGATATTCCAGTGGATTATCAAGCAGTACAAAAACTCCAACAATGAACCCCGATAACATTCACCAAACTTCCATATTGGAAGCTGGCCTAGGGCCATCTCTCCAACTGTAGGTGATATTATTATCTGAGTGGATCTATTTGCCGGAGTCTGGGGAGTTGTAGGGAGGAATTTGATGTCCTCTCTGCCAGTGCAATGCGATGATAACCCGGGCTAGAGTGGTCTCTAGAGCAGACTAGAGTGGTCTCTTGTGAGTTTTGTTTTCGGTTGCTGGGAGGCTTGTTTTGTTAGTTCACGTTGTGACCGCTAGGGGACAAACAGCGCTTTCACTTTTCCATTCGTTTCTGTTTTCTGATGTCTCCGAGGGAAATGTTTGGCAACGGTTGTACGCTATTTCGATTCTCAGATAAGATATTGTATGATAGGAGAATTTCATGTGTTCGTTGGGAAAATTTCATGTTGAAAATATTGATATTGAAGTAATAAGGCTACTTGGATGTTCAATAATAGAAAGTCACTATATAGTACCCTATAGTGAGGTCCACGTTATAATGACAGTATTTGATCAACTTTGGTTTTGGTATCCTTGTCTATCATTTGACAAAGCCGGTGGTACTATCCATTTCTAGGTTCACAACGATGCCAATTATGTTTTTGACAGTGTAGAAATATAATTAATTAATTCAGAGAATCGGCATTGCTATTTTTCTATCTTTATCCACTGCCATTATAACGTGGACCTCACTATAGTTATATTTCATGAAACACTAATAAAGTCCGACAGATATTACTTTTTACATCACTCTCTCGTGTGGACGACTGGCGACATTTTTTGCTGTGTAAAAATAAGGGTAAGTTTTGCTCTGGCATTCATGCTCTTATGGCAGTTTTCACAAGGATAGTACATAGCTAAGTACATAATTATAAACTATGTACTATTCTTGGAGTCTCCAAACGTTTGCAGCTTGCAAAATGTGAAAAATCCCATAAGCTAAGTACCAAGAGTATTCGTTTGTTTAGTCGTCGGAACAAGTAGTGCTAATAAGAGTATGATAATAGTTATTTGTATATCTAGAGTGAAAAGTACGACTTTTTCTCCCTGAGGGAAAAAGTTTGAAGCCCGAGGCGAAGCCGAGGGCAACAATTTTCCAGAGGAAGAAAAAGTATTTTTCGCTCGTGATGTACACAACATTTTTCCTCCATCTACATTTTTTTATAGAAACTGCAAATTAAATCATTCTAATAACTTACGTATTGGTGACAATGTTTTCTAACAACATAACCTAAAAACTAAAACCTAAAAACCGGTCGTCTGATAGGCACTGCTGATTGCGGCCAAAGTTGTAACAATCATATCAGCTGAGCTACCAAAAATGGCTGACTCCAGATCACGCGGTTCAGATATGAATTGCAGAATGCAGATCAAAAATATTTGTTGGCTGGTATTTTGAATAGAATAAAATATTTTAAAAATTGTATAAATTTTCATCGTCTACCAATATTAAGAATATAATATCATACAAACATACATTTCATGAGTTGATCAAATTTCTGGTTGTGGTATTGAATTCAGTTGACTCAATGACAGACACCTCTATTACGCTTTCTCATCTGAGCTTAGACCTTCTAACCTATTACCATGTAAGTTTTTAAAATAGAGATGCTTCCCATGTTATTTAAATGGAGTCACTTTTACTCCCTAGGGAGTTTTTCTGTTTTTTACCACCTAGAGCGGAAAAGTGACACTTTAGTATTATGTTTCAGGGAATAAAGTAAGTACTTTAGACAGTAGGTGGAGGAAAATGTAATTTTACTATCTGTTCTATTTTTGATCAGCACTTCATGTATGAACAAGTGATTTATCGATTGAGGAACTATTTCTCTTACAATTTTCCATGCTAACTTGTCGATTAATGAACTATATTGACCTCCAAATTATCCATGCTTACTTTATAAATAAACCAATGAACTATCGATCAAAGATCCATTGATTTCTAAATTTTCCATGCCAACTTCATGAATGAACCAATTAATTATCGATCAAAGATCCATTGATTTCTTTATTTTCCATGCTAATTTCATGAATGAACCAATTAATTATCGATCAAAGATCCATTGATTTCTAAATTTTCCATGCTAACTTCATGAATGAACCAATTAATTATCGATCAAAGATCCATTGATTTCTTAATTTTCCATGCCAACTTCATGAATGAACCAATTAATTATCGATTAAAGATCCGTTGATTTCTAAATTTTTCATGCCATCTTCATGAATGAACCAATTAATTATCGATTAAAGATCCATAGTTTTTTTAATTTTTCATGCTGACTTCATGAATGAACCAATTAATTATCAATTTAAGAACCATTGATTACATGCTAAATTCATGAATGGAACAATGAATTATAGGAAAAGAACCTTTGATTTCTCAATTTTGAATGCTAAACCCTATGAATGAACAAATCAATTATCGATTGAAGAACTATTGATCTCTAAATTTCCCATGCCAACTTTATGAATGAACTGATGAAGCATCGATTGAAGAACTATTGATCTCCAAATTTCCCATGCCAGTTTTATGGATGAACCAATGAATTATCGATTGGAGAACCACTGATTTCTAAATTTTCCATGCTAACTTTATGAATGAACCAATGAATTATCGATTAAAGATCCATTGATTTCTAATTTCTCCATGCTCGCTTCATGTATCAACTCATGAATTATCGATTGAAGAACTATCGATCTCCAAATTCACATCTCTAACCTTCCTAAACATGCTTTTCTACAGTGTTGATCACCATAAAATCGCCATAACCCGGTTCCCGGTTGCAGCATCGATAATGAACAATAAGTGATTATTCCGGTGTGATTGTGCTATAACAGCTGCTCGCTGCATTTTCAATACGCAAACAGTCAGTGCACAGTAATTACTTTGTTGCCGAATTTATCGGGCGACGCTGGTTTTAGCAGCGGAGTGCCGATTATCGCACGCTCCAGTTAATGTGTGTTGGAGAGAGAGGGAGTGAACGAGTTTTAAGTGGGTTAGAGAGGTATGGAGCATCGAAAAAGTGGATTTACACAGATTTTATGAGGGAGAGAGAGTGTGTGTGAGGGGAAGAGAAAGAGAGAGAGAGATTGATTGATTGATTGATTGAGTACTTTATTTATGTAGATTACAATATATACTGGCTTATACACTTATATAAAATAAGATTTAAAAAACAGGCATATACTCTGCTGAACTTGAAAAGAATATGACTAACAGCAAAAAACAATGGGCAACAATAAAGACTTGACTGGTGAGAAGAAGATTAATAAATCTATAACACTCAGCGATGAAGCAGGGTCCTAATAACATGTGATAATGAAGTAGCACGAATGTTTAATGATCACTTTTGCACTATAGCTGATGGTTTAAGAGAACAAATTATGTGTGATAATAATCAAATAAATAATGCATTCAAGAAGTATGAGAAAAATTTCCAAAGCAATAGAATAATTAATTCGATCTTTTTCTACCCGACGACCGAAGTAGAGATCTTGAACATCATATCAGAAATCCAAAATAATAAATCACCAGGATACGACAATATAACACCATCACTAATAAAATCTATAGCACACTATATCATTGATGTCCTAGTATTTATATTTAACCTAATTTTAAGTACGGGTGAATTTCCTGCGGAGTTTAAAAAGCTGTAGTTATTCCCTTATTTAAAAAAAATAACAGAATGCAGGCTACAAATTATAGACCAATTTCGTTGTTGTCAGTATTTTCTAAAATACTCGAGAAAATGTTAAGAGCCGGGTCACGAATTTCCTGGAACAGCACAACTTCTTTAGCAAAAACCAATATGGCTTTCAGAGCAGGCTTAATACAGGTTCAGCAATCATGAAACTGATGTCAGGGGTATATGATAGTATCAACGAAAGAAAGTCATGTGCTGCATTGTTTGTTGACGTCATGAAAGCCTATGATATGGTTGACCATGATATTTATTAGATAATATGTATCGAGCAGGATTAAGAGGCATTGCACACAAATGGTTCAGATCCTACCTCACTGGTAGACTGCAGCAAACTAAGGTTAATAGCAGTGTAGTCAGTGATTTTAGTGAATTGAAAATTGGAATACCACAGGGATCAGTGTTATCGGGTTTACTTTTTTTAATCTATGTGAATAACTTATGTAATGGTACTTTCAAGGGAAACTTGGTTGCATTTGCTGACGACACTGCACTCCTTTATAAATCAAATTCATTAGCTGAACTACAAGAAGACATGCAGAACGACGTCAATGCACTTAGATGGTGGTTCACTCGGAATATGATGGTAATGAGTCCTAAAACAAAATTTATCATATTCAAACTAAGAAAAGATGTCCAATTTCCCTCCCCACTCAAGTACCATAACATCAAATGCTCCTTACTTGCTGACTGCGATTGCATGGACCTTGAACAGGTCAAGAGCATGAAGTACCTGGGTGTGTGGGTGGATAATAGAATCAGTTGGCATGAACACACAAGATATGTCAAGAAAAAATTGTTGAAATATGTAGGGATATTTTATCTTCTTAGGACTGTTTGTAATGCGGAACTGATGAGAAGGATCTACTTCGCTCTCATTAACTCGAATTTGAGTATGGCCTGGAAGTTTGGGGGGGAGCATATAAGGCAGCTTTACAACCAATAATTATCCTACAGAAATCATTCATAAGAATTATGTCTTATAGAAGTAGATATGATCACTCTGCACCGGCTTTCAAAGAACTCAAAATACTGCCAATCAGAAACTTGTATATCTATAAAACACTAAAGCTTTTTTTCGATCGGAGTGGAGAAATGCGGTTGATTAATACGCGCAGGGTTGGAGGAATCAGCTAGATGTGCAAGTCCCTAAACCAAACCTATCTATTTTAAAAAATTCTTCTCTTACCTGGCACCAACATTTTTTAACAAGCTCCCTGTTAATATAAGAGGATGTAGGCAGAAGACATCCTTCTGTAGTTTATTGCACAAACACCTGATTCACGAAGATGTATCAAAGTATTATGACAACATTGTGTAGTAGAGCTGCAGGGTACATTATGACTGCACTAATCAAAAATTAAAAGGTACAAAATTGTTATAATCTACTCTAACAATAATGTTTTTCTAATGGCTGTTAAGCATAAAAAATCTATTGAACTTGTAATACTATTATGTAATCTATTGTGCAATGTTATTAGTTTCCTTTTTGTAATGTTCAACTGATGCTGAAGTTTTCTTTCTTTTTTTTTCTTTGCTTTTGTCGTTTCAGTTTTTTAACTTCTTTCCTTTGTTCTTTTGTTTTTGTATTGTTCAATTATTGTAACAACTTTTTTATCTGCCCAAACAGGTTCAGTAACCTTTGGGTTTATTTTCCAGTGTAAAGATCTTTTGTATTTTTCTTTTCAGGGTATGTTAGCTATTTTAAGCGATTTTTTTTGTAATCAGAAGTTAATGCATGCTCTGAAAGATGTGTAAGTTATGTTAAAAATGGAAAAATAGATTTGATTTTGATTTTTTTGATTTTTGATATACTATAGCTTACAATACAGCAAAATTATAGATGAATTTACATAATATAGACTAAGAAAATAATTATTGAACTGTATATGATATGAAAAAGCAATTTGTAATATAATAACTATAGATAATAATTATATTGTTATGCATCTACATAATAAATTGGCGGAGCTTTGGACATATCAATGACCATTCTTCGGAAAGAATATTAAAAATATCCTCCCCACTAACTCTCTACCAAATTAGAGAGACAAAAAGAGAGAGAGACAGAGTGAGGGAGAGAGTGAGGGTGAGAGAGAGAGGGAGTGAGAAAGAGAAAACGAGTGAGAAAGGTTCAGATCCATGTGCTTGACAAAGAAAAATTCAACCAATATTCTAGCATTAAAAATACTTAAGAGTTAATTACTATGATGAATTGATCATATTAACGAACAAACTTAGGAGTTCACAATAATATGGAGCAGAGATAGGTTGCGAGAATTAAGGTATAACTGCAATCCTTTCATATGAAACGGTGAAGTTTCGATCTTCAGTTGTTCTCTCTCAGAGACTCTCTATTTCATTCTCTCATCAAAACTTCACCGTTAAAAAGAGATTCAGATACTATTCATGTGTTTAACAAAACAAAATTCAACTTACGTTCTAGCGTTCAAAATAAATACCAGTAGCAGTAAAATAACATAATCATATCAAACTAAAGAGTTCTACAATAATATTGAGCAAGAAAAATGATGAAATATGCGAAAGTTGAGGTACTGTAATGTTTTCACTTGAAACGGTGAAGTTTGGACCTTAGAAGTCAATTCTCAGAGAGGGTATCAAGGATACCACCCTCTATCAGAGTATCAAGAGAGAGGGAGGGAGAGAGAGAAAGAAGAAAAGAGATTGATTGATTGATTGATCGAGAAAGAGAGAGAAAGAGATTGATAGATTGATTGAGTACTTTATTTATGTAGATTACAATATATACTGGCTTATACACTTATATACAATAGCTTACAACACAGCAAAATTATAGATGAATTTACGTAATATAGACTAAGAAAATAATTATTGAAAGTATATGATATGAAAAAGTAATTTGTAATATAATAACTATGGATAATTATATTGTTATGCATCTACATAAATTGGCGGAGCTTTGGACATATCAATGTCCATTCTTCGGAAAGAATATTAAAAATATCCTCCCCACTAACTCTCTACCAAGAGAGAGAGAGAGAGTGAGTGAGTGAGAGAGATATGATGATGGTATTTGTGACGAAGAAAAAGATGGTATTATTGGTTGTTCTGTGAAGAGATAGAGAAGAATGAGAAAAGGAATAAGTAAATGTCGTTTGATTGAAGAAGAGACTCTAATAACATTGACGTTTCAAATTCAGTGGAAAATATAGAACGGCATACTTGCCAATTTCCTTTTACCACATCATTCTATTTTTAGATAACTGTGATTCAAGTCATCCGGGTATATCTAATATATCATATCAATAAAATCAGTTGATTATTGTTTATAATGATGGATTTTATACCAAATTTACTATATTCACTAATGAAATATCTACCTTTCCATGATAAATTTTCATACTTGAGAATATTCTGTTTCTCCATTATATATTTTTTTCATATCCTATGATTGAGTATATAATGAGATTAACAAGGATGGAGAATATTGGGATTCACTAGAATTCAAGTGGAGGAGAGATTTAATTATAGTATAGACTTGAAGGGAAACTCGAAATCTAAATTACTAGAACGTCGGAGCAGGAGAGCAGTCAACACATCAGGATTGGGTGTCGGAAAAGTGAATTGGCTCCAATGTGAATTTGTGAAGAAGGGAGAGACAGTGTATGATTGAGTACGAGAAGGAATATGATGAGAAGGACAGAGAAACCGTTGAGTACTTCTAAGAAAGAAATTGGTAAAATGTGTGAGAAAGAAAGGAGTGAACATGAGGATAGGGTGTCAAAAAATAAGTGAATTGATTCAAGTGTAAGTAATGATTGATTTGATTGATTGAGTACTTTATTTATGTAGATTACAATATATACTGGCTTATACACTTATATACAATAGCTTACAATACAGCAAAATTATAGATGAATTTATATAGACTAAGAAAATAATTATTGAACTGTATATGGTATGAAAAAAGCAATCTGTAATAACTGTAGATAATTATATTGTTATGCATCTACATAAATTGGCGGAGCTTTGGACATATCAATGTCCATTCTTCGGATAGAATATTAAAAATATCCTCCCCACTAACTCTCTACCAAAAATATGTGAGAGAGTGAGAGAGACTGAGTACAAGGAAGATAACATTGTGATGAGAAGGACAGGGAAAACGTTAGAGGAAGAGAGGAGTAAACATATCATGAGTATTGGGTGTCGAAAAAGTGAGTACAAGCAAGATTATGATGAGCTGGACAGAGAGGGTAGATTGAAAAGAGAGTGGTTGTTCATTGGCGTAGAGGGACCGATATAATCTGCTCGTTTTCATATGATTGCATTCACACTGATCAGATCCCATTCATTATTGATTCGCGGCTTGTGGTGTGAAAGCGACTAGAATATTCTGTCGGGATTGAACTGTGAGATATCACATGGCGATGGCAGGCTTCCAGCATAGTAACGTAGATAGCTGTGATAATGACTGTATGGTATTCCGTGATAAAATGTGTGATAATTTGTATTCATCTGTGATAAATCTATCAATATAATGACGGAAAGAATTGGCGTATACACGTACGGGATAGAAAATTTATGAATGACGCATCATCATGTCTGAACTACTGGACTGATCAACGTGAAATTTAGCATCTAGATTCTTAATTGACCGAAGATGGTTATGGGCCTATTTTAACATGAATGAGGCATCATCACGTCTGAGCTACAGGACTGATTAATTTGAAATTTTGCATCTAGATTCTCAATTCACCGAGGTTCTTCAAGATTTCACAAGGTCAAGTTTTCATTTTGTCAAGTTTTGAATTGGTCCCCCGCTGAACACGGGTTACCTTTTAGCCTGTAACAATGTGTGATAAATATTAAATCTTTCTCTTGATAATATTAATTGTAAACTATTATCTGTGCTCTCATAATTGATCAAGTAGTTTGCAAATTATCTGCGATATCAGGAATTATTATTTCTTACAATCTCATCTATATAATAAGAGAGAGTAGGGTTGTGTTTGTTCGTGTGTTCGTTTGTTCGTTTGTTCGTTTGTTCGCATCAAAACATGTCAACTTGTGGATTGCATACCGGAAAAACGGGAATGATTTAGATCTTCAAATTTTGAACATAGATTCTAAAAATATCAATCTCCTGCACCTGGAAGCCCAAATTTCAATTTTATTTCTAGATTTTTCAGAATATTAATGTTCAAATTCATCTATGCTACCGTAGGCTACATGAAGTTTCATAGCCCAAAGTGTGTCTTTTCATCAGCGGGTTATAAGACTACGATTTACGAACATCTATGTAGCGCAGCGGTAAAAGGCCTGCTTACGGAGTGATGGTTCCTCGGTTCGAATTCCCGAGGCTATCCCATTTTATTGTTCTTAATTTTTTCCCTCGAAACGTATTATTATCAATTATTTTTTGAAGGAATTTGTTTTCATTACTATTGAACTTGGATTTTATCAAATAATTATTTTTAATGTAAAATTTTGCCACCAGTACAAATGAATTGGACATAGTCTTCATGCTGTAGGCCTATATATTGATTTTCATAAGAAAAACATGAATAGATCACAATAAAATAAGAAATAATTTATATTCTTCAGTTATATTGTACTATCAGATACGAATTCCCAGTGAAACGAGTATTTTAGGTATTTTGTTTGGAATTGGGAAAACAAAAGGCTGCCTGATTCAAATTGAGGAGGATTCTAATCGAACTAAAATTTATTGATGTATTGGAAAAATCAATATGATTCTGTGAGGTTTCCAAGTATTATGTATCTTCAGTTTTCTATACTATAATAAAGGTAAGAACTGGCTTATACACGTAAGGAATAGGGAATTATGTTTGACGCATCATCACGTCTGAAATATACTCAACTGATTAATTTGAAATTTTGCATATGGACTCTTCATTAACCGAGGATGGTTATAGGCCTATTTTAAAATTTCGATTTTTTATTACGTCAAGTTTTCATTTTGCAGTTTTAAAATAGACCCTTGCGAAGCACGGGTTACCTACTAGTTCTTAATAATGTCATATACTTACTTCTCACAAAATATGCTATGGAATAAAAATTATTGTATCATGTTTCCATATGGAATGAGGACTCTGTAGTTGTGTTTAAGAATGACATTTGTAAATACTGAGGGTACTAATCTATCGCTTTCCAACAGTGAAGTTGATTAAATACATGAGAACTCTTGAATTCAACCAGAGTTTCACGAGATTATCCCGAGAGTTTCATGTTGGCATTGACTGAATTGGACAAATTTATATAGTTTTTGTGAGAATATGAAGACTTGTTCAAAGAATTGAAATGTTTTGTCAGTTTTTTAAATGGAGTTTTTGAAGATTTCACAAGCTTCCCAAGATTTAATTTGATTATATTTCCATGTAGATTGCGAAACGATTCTTCAAGCTTTAGATAAAAAAATCATGATGTTCCTTTCTCCAACAATCCTGTGAGAATCAATGAAACCCATCAAGGAGATCCAAAATATTATAATTGAAAATTATTCTAGATGTATACTTCCCGAACGATGGAGCTCCAACTCAATTTGTCGACTACTTAAAACTCTTGATGACTGATGTTATTAATGAACCAGAATCAAAGTTTGGAGCCTCGATGCTAATGGAAGATAATGCTCTTGTTTCGGCCAAAAAAATAAAGCTTTCAACTTGAAACTTCTGTTAGCAATCGTGGCCGATTTATTCAATGTATCGCTAATTGTAAAGTTTCTTGTGGAGTGTAGAAAGAGAGGACTTGAGCGAAATGGAGCAGTCGTTCTTTCTTCTAATTGGATCTAGCCGGTTGTTTCAACTAATTTGTCAAACAAGCGTATCAGAAAAGCTTTATGTTATTTGTATTTTTGAACTTATAATATGAGAACGACGTTTCCGATGGAATGATTTTGTTTTCTGAAAGTTTTTCTGATGTGGAAATAGAATGAATCTTTATAATTATAATTTGTAGGATGAAAAAATTGACGTCATATTAAAGCTTTTTCCTATCTTGCACATAATGCTGTTTATAACTATAATTTTTCTCCCCTTTGTCTCTCAAATTATTCTATCATTTATTCTCTTTTCTATTTGTGCCCTTTTTATTTCACTCTACTCTACTAATCTTATCAATTCCATTATGATAATTACATGCCTTTGTACAGCTCTCATAATTACATTGGTATTATTAATACTTCTACAATTTTATCCTCAATCCCTTCAAATTGTTGTCGTTGATCACTCTTTTTAACCTATAATATTAATATTAACATAACCTAACCACTTATTCAGACCCCATTATTCATTGGTATATGAATTGGTCGATTGAATAAAAACTATAATCTAAATCTAGTGACTAGCAATCAGTCATTGGTTCTAGCCATACAAATAAGATTATTCAACTGACTTGAGTTCTAGTATTTGCTTGAAAATTATACAAAAAATATTATTACTAGGAGTGGCAATTGCTTGCTTTTATTCAATCGACCTGATGAAATCAGGAAAAGAAGCTGTTTTGAGTAGAGCAGTACTCTCTCAATTCTCTCGCCAACAATGTATTTTACGAATAGTCATCAAATCAATAGTTATCAAAGTTATAAAAGTTATAGTTATCAAATCAATTCGATTCATGATCATGGAAAATGTTGTGCGTGTATGTATAAATTAGAAAGATGATTGAGTAACATGGTCCATAACATAGTCCAAACAATTCAATTTGAAAAGCTGATAATTTACCATAGCGAATTGAATTGTATTGTATTGCTTTCTTCATTTGATTCTAGGAGGGCGAGTTGTGACTAGGTAGACTCTCAAAATGATGTCAATAAGATGTGGTTCAATGGAACGAGGAAATAAGCTTTGATACTTCCATTGAGAGAATTCCAGTTTCCTGTACTTACTACAACCATAGACAAATAATAAAGACACATTTCTGCTATCCATCTTTTCTTCATGCTAAAATAATTCTTCCACCTCACATTAATCATCTTCTCAACTATTTTCTCTATAAAAAATAAGACAAAAACAAACGATTTATCAATGCTCCATTATTTTCACTCAATTTCTACAACAATTTGCAAGGAGAGTTCCTTTTATACCGAGAATTATTGTCAAATTACAGTTATTTGTCATCGATTCAGAATTCTTTGTTGGGTGTCACTTTTATTGTCAGCTATTCGCTTGTACATTAATTTCAATGAAAACTAAATGTCATGTTCACTTTCTATTCAAATTTTGCAAGGAGCGTTGAAGATAAATTGAGAATTCATCCGAATTCGTTAATTTGTGTCTCGGACCATCCGTCTCTCTCCAGTTTACTATTTTCAGAAATAAGTTATTGGAAATAATTTGTTATCAGAGATCTATTTCAAATAGCGGACAACACTTTCCAGTTATTATTACATCTACGACTTTCAACCTCATTGAAATTATTTATTCTCATCTATTTTTCACTGACTGCGTAATATTGTCCGACATATCTACCTGAACAAATTACAGTTGAACTCAGTTCAGCATTACAAAGTATTGATACGATAGATTATTTTTCAACTTGAGAAATATCAAGTTTATCATTACTATCTAGACATTATTCACATTTCCTGGTTGAAAATTTCCGCTCTACAAAATATCAATGACCAAAATATATCATTGTACCTTTCTCCTGTTCTGTGAAGAATTAGATGAATGGGGAAACTGATTATATTCTATTGTAATATATAATATATAATTATACTAAATCTATTCCTATTCCAAATGATAGTCATGACTGCAAGCATGACTCCATTTCCTCTCATAATAATAAGATGATGATGATAATGATGACAATATTGATATGAACAGTACCCTTCCGTAGTTTTCACTGTGGAAAGAATAATTTATCTCTCATGTTCTCACCTTGGGAGTATTTTTGGCATTATTTTTAACCTTCCAGTAGTCGCGCCCTACTCAATCATACGAGCAGTCGCGTGTTGTATTTTGTACAACATCCAATTTTCCAAGTGTTATGTACTCTGTTTGCTGTCAAAACATATTAATTAATTGTATAATTACTTTTTCCATCTTCTTGGATTATTTTACGCCTATGAACATTTGGATGATTACCATTTCATAGCCCAATAAGGTACATCAAGCAAAGCCATCAATCCTGTGTTATTGGTTCGTTTACATTCCTCGTATACAGTCTTTACCTATCTTATGCACAGTGCGACTTATGCACTGTCGCGACTAAATGGCACCTAGAGACTGAACCATTGCTCAGTTGATACTGCAACTCAGTGGAGTGATGGGGAGAAAGTTTTGGAATGCATTTATGTGACTCATTCACTGACACCACCCCATTCAATAGTTTTTTTGCAGCAAAAAACTGACACTGTTGTAATTTTTACAACAGCGCGACTGCCGGAAGGTTAAGACAAACCTTTTATATCCCAGCAGAACTTTTGTATCTCAATCACTTCTTGTGAAATCTGATAAAACGCTGGGGAACGCTAGGAAAACGCCAATTTAGGGCGGATCTTTATTCTCAAACTCCTTCAATATAATATCAAATCAGATCAAATTTATTCACTCGAAATTCATACAAAATATTCACAAGTATAAAACGACAAGTTACAAGTGAACAAGTTACTACTCACAGAAAATACAGTATGTTACTGGACTTTGTCTGCGAATAGGAGTCAGATCCAAAGTGTTATAAGTAAGATTATTGAATTTATAAAGTAGTTGATCCATAAATACATCATTTTCACACTCCAGCTGAGATTTTGTACCTTATTTGAACATTTTTTGTCGATTAGTTCTTGTAAAAAGCTGGGAAAACTTAGAAAACGCTGGAAAGTACAGATTTTGGGCATATCCTTGAAGATTTTTCAAAATTTGTTCTAATAGTGCGCCTCTAGAAGTTAAGAACTAAACATACATGCCAAATTTGGACATAGTTCAGTATATATTAAGTTCTGTTGATCATCAAAAAGTGAGTGAGTGAGTGAGTGAGTCAATAAGCCATTTCGCTTTTTATATCATATAGATGTTCTCAGGAGAAGGAAGGTCAGATCACACCGGACCAGTTTGCAATTCAATGGAAATCAACCATGAAAAAATCTGGTGTGGGGCACTCACACAACTTTCCTCTCCGTTATGAAAATTGATCACCTGACGCTAGTGTCCACGCGCATCTCAAGTCTTCTATTCAAAGATTCAAGCCAGCTGGTGACAGCACAATAACGCTGGAGACACACGAGGTCTGCTATCTCTTCACATTGAATGATTTAGTAGAATTAACAGTTGCCAACAGTTTGCAATATTGAATAATCACATTTTCTCGAATTTCGAGCTTATTTTCAATTTTAAGTTAATATGTTACTGAACATTGATTGTAAAGATTTCCAATCTTTTCCACTTGGAATTTTCTGTTTAAATTATAGCTGAAGCCTGATAATAAGGAATCTAAAATCAAACTTTGCATTGATGGGGCAAAGCTCCTGAAATTTTTACATATATGGGACTTGTGGCAGTTGATGGAACTTATTTTAGGTATAAATTTGATCAAAATCATTGGAGCCGTTTTCGAGAAAATCGTGAAAACCACTGTTTTCAACAACATTTTCGCCATCTTGAATTGCATTCGATCGTAATTGTTTGTATCGGATCGTTATATTGTATGGACCTTAAGTTCCAAATTTCAAGTCATTAAGTTAATTGGGAGATTAGATATCGTGTACACAGACACACATACACTCACACACACACACACACACACCACACACCACACACACACACACACACACACACACACCACACACACACACAACACACACACACACACACACACACACACACACACACACACCACACACACACACACACACACACACACACACACACACACACACACACACACAACACACACACACACACACACACACACACACACACACACACCACACCACACACACACACACACACCACACACACCACACACCACACACACACACACACACACACACACACACACACACACACACACACACATACAGACCAATACCGAAAAACCACTTTTTTGGACTCGTGGGACCTTAAAACGTATAGAAATTTAGAAATTTGGGTACCTTAATTTTTTCGGAAAGCCATAATTTCCTTTCCTATGGTAATAGGGCAAGGAAAGTAAAATATGACACTTTTAGTATCAGTATTCTAAATAGTATTTTCAGTATTCTCTAGTATCAGTATGACACTTTTAGGTCAGTATTCTCAACAAAAGTACAATCCTGGTTTAGGCTCAGCATCAATAAAACTTGACTTGAATTTGGTTTAGTTCAATCCTGGATTAATACAGAATTGATTCAAACTGCCATCCACTACACAGGCTTAAGTTAGCAATCAAAATTCAGCTGATAAACGAAATAATTGTGAATGAAAATTGTGAGATGGACTTTGAAACCATGTAACCATGACAGTGCCAGTTTTGCACAAATAACAAAAACTGGAATTTCTCTCAAAATGCCACGAGATACAACTCAACAGAATATGAACAAATTCTCGAGTGAAGAGTAAAGTTATTCCCAGAGTTATTACCTTGTACCATAGGCCACCTCTAACCATACTCACATTCATTGTCTTTTCTACCTAGTAGGGACCTACTTCAAGCAGTCAGAATTGTTCAAATGATAAGCTTTGATGTTATTCATGAGGAGCTCTGACGGTTTTGAATGAGTTTAATCATATTGAGATACACTTTACACTGTCAGCATTAATTGAATGGAGAGTTTTGGTGTCATTCATTAGGAGCCCTGACAATTTGAAGTGAATTCCACTAAATTGAGATAGACTTCACACTGTCAGAATTGATTAAATGATAAGCTTTGATGCTATTTATGAGGATTCCTGACAGTTTGAAGTGAACTTCACTAAATTGAGATAGACTTCACACTGTCAGCATTGTTAGAAAGTGAAACGTTTGTGATATTTGCAAGAAATTCTGACAGTTTAATGTGAAATTTCACAGGAACGTCGTTTTGTTTCAGTTACGCGCGATAACGCCTCGACGCTGTTTTGAAAGTTGATAAACGTTTCGCCTGAAACTTTCAGAGGTCAACGCGAGGACTGCAGGGATTCCGAATGTGATAATAATTGCTGGTGGAAACAGCTTGTTGTCTGCTGTAGTCCAGTTATGTTTCAAGTCGGAATTGTACTCCTGAGCTTTTAGTTATTTGGGATAACGTAGTTGTCGTTTCCTCGAATCCTATTCCTATGTGACATGTATAAAACCACAGAATAGTTTGACGTACGAGATGTGTTTCAATATATTGTTATACAGGATTATGACAGATTATTTGTCAGATCCAGAGAAATTTGACTGGAAGTAAGAGAGTGTGTATGATGTAAAGGGTGAATGATGCTACATTCTACAATCTCTGGTCATATATTGTTATACAGCATTATGACAGATTATTTGTCAGATCCAGAGAAATTCGTCTGAAAGTAAGAGAGTGTGTATAATGTAAAGAGTGAATGTAACATTCTACAATGAACTTTGAACTTCCTCAGTAAGAACGTAACCCATTTTTTCGGACATTTTATTATTTATCAAAATTTGGGAACAGAATGGTTTTGGGCTATGCCTGTTGTCCTATCCCGATCATATTTAAATGATTTGTAATTATATCAACGAATAAATAAATAAATAGAATAAATAAAATAAATACAATCTCTGGTCATACCAGATTAGTTATACCAGTTATAGGTCATACCAGAAAGTTATTACTTTCCTTGCCTATTACCATAGGTGAGGAAAGTATTGCTTTCCGAAAAAAATGAAGGTACCCCAATTTGTATATTTCTATACTTTTCAAGGCTCCCTGAGTCCAAAAGAGTGGTTTCTGGGTATTAATCTGTATGTGTGTGTGTGTGTGTGTGTGTGTGTGTGTGTGTGTGTATGAGTGTATGTGTGTCTGTGTATGTGTGTCTGTGGACAACAAGAAGAAGAAGAAGAGGAAGAAGAAGAAGAAGAAGAAGAAGATGATGATGATGAGGTAGGACATACAATAATAATCTATCTATATAATAAGAAAGAGTAGGGTTGTGTTTGTTCGTGTGTTCGTTTGTTCGTTTGTTCGCATCAAAACATGTCAACTTGTGGATTGCATACCGGAAAAACGGGAATGATTTAGATCTCCAAATTTTGAACATAGATTCTAAAAATATCAATCTCGTGCACCTGGAAGCCCAAATTTCAATTTTCCTTCTAGATTTTTCAGAATTAATGTTCAAACTCATGTATGCTACCGTAGGCTACATGAAGTTTCATAGCCTAAAGGGTGTCTATTTATGAGCAGGTTATAAGACTAAGATTTACGAATGTCTATGTAGCGCAGTGGTAAAAGGCCTGCTTACGGAGCGATGGTTCCTCGTTTCGAATCCCCGAGGCTTCCAATTTTTTTGTTCTTAATTTTTTCCCTCGAAACGTATTATTATCAATTATTTTTTGAAGGAATTTGTTTTCATTACTATTGAATTTTATCAAATAATTATTTTTAATGTGAAATTTTGCCAACAGTACAAATGAATTGGACATAGTCTTCATGCTGTAGGCCTATAATTGAATTTCATAAGAAAAACATGAATAGATCACAATAAAATAAGAAATAATTTATATTCTTCAGTTATAATGTACTATCAGACACGAATTCCCAGTGGAACGAGTATTTTAGGTATTTTGTTTGGAATTGGGAAAACAAAAGGCTGCCTGATTCAAATTGAGGAGGATCCTAATCGAACTAAAATTTATTGATGTATTGGAAAAATCAATATGATTCTGTGAGGTTTCCAAGTATTATGTATTATTCAGTTTTCTATACTATAATAAAGGGAAGAACTGGCTTATACACGTAAGGAATAGGGAATTATGTTTGACGCATCATCACATCTGAAATATACTCAACTGATTAATTTGAAATTTTGCATATAGACTCTTCATTAACCGAGGATGGTTATAGGTCTATTTTCAAATTTCGATTTTTTATTACGTCAAGTTTTCATTTTGCAGTTTTAAAATAGACCCTTGCGAAGCACGGGTTACCTACTAGTATATATATATAAAAGCGAAATGGCACTCACTCACTGACTGACTCACTCACTCGCAGAACTAAAAATCTTCCGGACCAAAAACGTTCAAATTATTGGTAGGTTTGTAAATTTGTTCAGTTGGCTCTTTAGAGGCGCAGTAAGAACTCTTTTGGCGATATTTTAATTCTAAGGGTGGTTTTTAAGGGTTTGAAGTTCTTTAGCATGTATATTTTTCTCATTCCAATATCTTAAAATTATAATTGAATTGTCTATACCATATGTTAATATAGAACTATAATCTAGAGAGAGTACCTCTTCGATACAGTTGTTCTGGTAACTGAAATTTTGTCAGGTTGGCATTAAGTGGAGTTGACTTTGTTAGGTTGGCACCAAGTTGAAGATTGAAATGCATTTATCCAGGACCTCCTAAATACCAATTTATCCAGTTAGCCAAATTTAGCGTTTTCTCAGCTTTTCTGCGTTTCCTCACCTTTTTCAATAATTGATGGAAATATATTAAAAAAGATTCAGTACACAGGTTTAGCTGAGGTGGAAGAATTTCGTTCGCCAAAGATACGCCGATATAGTAACAGGTGTTTTTCGAGATCAAATTGACATAATACGTTCAAATTCGGTACAGAGGTTCCGCTGAGGTCTACATGCAGGCGAGCGAAGCGATCCCGCTGATCTCATTTTTGGACAATCCAGTCGGGGGTCCAGAATTCGGTACAGAGGTTCCGCTGAGGTCTACATGCAGGCGAGCGAAGCGAGCCCGCTGATCTCATTTTTGGACGATCCAGTCGGGGGTCCAGGGGGCGGAGCCCCCTTGCTTGACGGATATGGCGAGCGAAGCGAGCCTGACGGCTAGTAATAATTAAGACTGTGATGAAGAGAAGATTAAGAAAACAACAAGAGAAATTCGAAGGAGATGGAGTAAAGGAGAGAGAAAAAAGAAGATGTGGAGGAAGAAGTATGAGAAGATGGAGGATGAAGAATAAGTTGAAAGACACAGACAAAAAAGAACCGATTTCTCAGTAGAAAGAGGAGGACGAGAAGAAGTATTGGCAGACGAAGAAGAAGAAAATAGCGGAGATAAGAAAGAAGTAGAAGAAGAAAAACAAGACGAAATCCTCCATAAACAAGAAAATTCTTCTGTCAGTGCAAGAGCGATCGAGAATTGGCAAAAAACTGAATAAAGAAGGAGGAAAGACGTCATCATATCGGATTCCGGGTCGCCTTAAGCCTACACCGATAAAAGCCTTTTTATTTTTCAAAGAAAACTTGCCATTCGACAGCTTCCTGATTCCTGATCAGCCACTCAGGCTTTGACATTTTCTAACAGTCTAGATTCCCTACTACCCCGAATTTCTACCAGTCTACCTTACTGCAGTAAGGTCCACGTTTTATAATGGCAGTGGAGAAAGATAGGAGAACAACGTTGCCGAACCTCTGTCTTGTCAATGCCTTCTATTAAATAGAAGGTGGATGATACAGACTTATTAATTTAATATTAACGGTTAATTCTTTTTTGAAATAATCAGTTATATTTGATCAAGCAATTAATTATATTTTTCAATAACGTCTCTTAACGTCTCAGATAAAAGGGTTTGGCCACACATCTCAATTACTCTCATGTCTTGAATAGAACTGTTAAGAGTTTCACGTTATAAAGTCAGAACGAGAAATGATAGAACGGGGAATGGCAAAGGATTGATAAACAAAAGTTAAAAAGCGCAACTTAATCCAATTAATTAACAAAGGAAATGTTGTAAACTACTATCAAATTCAAAATGGAGTATGAAAAATGTAGTTTACAGCATCTAATTCGATTTATTCATTCATCCATATGATAATGACTAGCCCGTGCTCCGCAAGGGTTTATTTTGAAACTTGACAAACTGAAAACTTGACCTAATGAAATCTTGGAGAATTGAAACTAGGCCTATAACCAGAGCTAGGTATTGAGCTAGGTCTATAGATATTAAGCTTTCTTTTATTGCAGTATAGATATTAAGCTAGGTATAAGTAAGGTATTAAGGTATTAAGCTAGGTCTATAGGTATTGAGCTAGTTCTTTCCTTTATTGTGGTATAGATATGATACA
This sequence comes from Nilaparvata lugens, assembly GCF_014356525.2. Taxonomy (NCBI): domain Eukaryota; kingdom Metazoa; phylum Arthropoda; class Insecta; order Hemiptera; family Delphacidae; genus Nilaparvata; species Nilaparvata lugens. The sequence goes on from NC_052507.1 coordinate 8,832,349, forward strand.
TCTTATGTTATCACTGGGATAGAAGAACAAGATATCAATAGAAAAATGCTACAAATACATGAAAGAGTAATGTTATGAGAAAATACTATAAAAATTCAAGATATAACTGGATTGATCATGTTTTATTGTATTGTTTGAGTCTGATTCTTAAGGCTATGCAAAGGCTAAAAATAAACTTTCTACTGGTGACATTTTTCAAAGTTTTTCGATTTGTATATCATGAAGCTATCAATATGAAAAAGTTTTCACAGAAAAACATTTTTTCTCTGATCATTAGTTTTTGAGATATGAGCGCTCAAAATTTAAATTTTTGGGACAGAACATTTCAAGTTCGGTAAGAGATAAATCTATGAGATTCAGAGGAGAGATGGTAAAACATAGATGGTATTGTTGATCTAGTAGAACAAATTTTTTTTAAATATCAATTTTTGAGAAAGTTATTCAATTCACCGAAAATGACCAAAAATAACTCGACTAAAAGTCATTTTTGGCTTTTTATAGTAAATTGAATAACTTTCTCAAAAATTGATATTTTCAGAAAGTTTTTGTTGATCTAGTAGAACAAATTTTTTTGAAAATATCAATTTTTGAGAAAGATATTCAATTCACCAAAAATAACTCGACTAAAAGTCATTTTCGGCTATTTTTAGTGAATTGAATAACTTTCTCAAAAATTGATATTTTCAGAAAGTTTTGTTTATTAGATCAACAATACCATGAAGTATCTATTCTCCGAATCTCATGGATTTATATCTTACCGAACTTGAAATGCTCTGTCCCAAATTTAAAATTTAGGTACTCGTATCTCAGAAAGTAATGATCGGAAAAAAAGTTTCCTGAGAAAGCTTTTTTCATTTTGATAGCTTCGTGATATACAAATCGAAAAACTTTGAAAAATATCACCAGTGGAATAGTTATTTGTGCAACTAGTGCGCAAAGTGTCAGTTGCTGCACCGAAAGAAACGTTTACTGGGAATGGTTTCTTGAGTGCAGCAGAGGAACTTTGCGGACGTATTTCACATTAAGTTTTTCTACAGTACCATTGAATAGGAAAGTGGGTAATTATTGGTAAAATTGCCTGAAATGCATCAAATGTTTTTCTGTGTAATTTTATTATTGATAAAACCCTTAATCCTAAAATCCTAAAGTCCTCGTTGTCCTTGGTTATAATATAATATAATGAATAATAATTAGCGCGTTGTGCTTGGTTGCACCTCTGCTCACTATAGCAGCCACAGCAGTCACTGTTACCAACTTCATTTTGATTTTGCTGCACTGTTGCTCCATATAACCTACTAAGTATTTTGCGTGCCATGTTGCAAATCTGGAGTGCAGAAAATTTTTCCCGCACTAGAGCGGAAAAGTGATTTTTTGCGTTCTGTATTCAGTGCAGCAATGGCCACTTTTCAACGTAACCGTAAGAAAAGTTTATTTTGAGCCTTTGCACAGCCTTAAGATGTGATATCCTCTGCTACTCTAGTTATTTATAACGCCTTGGAATATTCAAAAGGCTGCCTTTGTTGCATTCATGCTTTAACATAATAATTGAATAAGGCTGTACATAGCTTGTTATTTCAGTCTTGTCAATGCCTTCTATAGACGATAGCTGATACAGATTACTAATGTAATATTAACTGTTCATTCTCGTTCAAAATAATCAATTATTTTATATTAAGCAAAAAATGATATTTCTCGATAATTTCATAATGAATTTCCATGATTAAGATGAAATATTTTGTTAATTAATTAACTGTTCATTCTCGTTCAAATAATCAATTATATTTTATAAAGCAAAAAATTATATTTTTCAATAATTCCATAACGAATTTCCATGATTGGGATGAAATATTTTGTTAATTGATTATTAATTCTACATTGTTAGAAGACGATCTGGCAACAGAGCAAAGCAAGAAAGAGAAAGCTCTTTCCGCTTTGTTGAATAATTATAGACAAGGATAGCAATGCCATTGCTAATCAAACACTGCCATTATAACGTGGACTTTACTATAACAGTCTGTCTTCCTAAACTACCCTGAATTCCTACCAGTCTACCTTACTATCTTCCTTCCATCCTACCACCCTACAGATCTGTCAGACTCCAGATCTATGGAGAAACAGAGTCCACAACAGACGTAGATTCTGTCTCTCCATAATTCCAGATCTATGGAAAAACCGAGTCTACCTCTGTTTCTCCATAACTTTCAATAGTCTCCACTTTTGTGTTGGGTCCATGCCACACGAGGCGTTTTTCAGACGAGTCGGCAGGGCAGGGAGTTCATAACAGAGGTAGTCTCTGTTTATCCATAACTTTCAACAACCTCCACTTTTGTGTCAAGGCAAATCCACATGAGGCGTTTCCCAGACAAGTCGGCCAGGCAGGAAACTCTCCGACTGGCTGATTGAATTGGCGTTCGGGAATCAGCCAAACGGAGAGCTTCCTGGCCTGCCAAGTCGCCTGGATAACGCCTTATGTGGCTTGACCCTCATCTTCTCAGCCCAAAGGGTGTGACAACACGTCTCAATCACTCTCATGTGATTGAATAGAACTTTAGTGAGTTTCACGTTATAATGTCGAACGAGAAATGATAGGACGAGGAATGGCAAGGATTGATGAAAAAAAGTTGACAAAACGCAATTAAATCTAATGAATGAACATAAATAAAGGAAATGTTGTGAATTACAATCAAATTCAAATGGAGAATGAAAAATGTAGTTCGCAGCATCTAATCCAATTTATTCATTCATTAATTCATTAATGACTAGGAGGGTCTATTTCAATACCGTACTTGAAAAACTGAAAACTTGGCGTAATGAGATCTTAATGAATTGAAAATATACCTATAACCATCCTCGGTTGATTAAGATTCTATAAATCAATTAAGTATCAAGTTAATCAGTCCAGTCGTTCAGACGTGATAATGCATCTAACATAGTGTTATGAATGGGCCTTCACAGGGATTCAGCGGAAGCAGGGCCATCAGAGGGTTGACGCGGGAAGCTTCTGGACTCTTCTAGGGCATTCGGGTTTTGGCGAGGGAAACCATCAACCAATAGCAAGCGCTCTCTCAGATCTCTAGAGGTTTCCATGCACTGCGATTGGTTGGACGTTTGCCACATCTGTTTCTATATTTGTCACATCTCTTTCTAGATCTTTCTAGATTGTTCTGCCCGCCTTATATTAATGGCGTCTTATATTAATTCCACCTCTTATCGTGACAGAATAGTGATAGAGTGATAACAAAGTTTTGTAATTGCTTATACAGTTCATTATTCCTGGTGACAGTTATTCTTGAACAGTTATTTATATTAGTTAACGTAAGCTTGTGATAATTTTGTTCAATTTATTAGATAGTTATTATTTTATTATTGTTTCTAGTTTACCTCCGTGTGTTATAGTGTTATGAGTAATAAATCTAATCAGTATCAATCACCTCAAGTGTTTATTAGTGTAGAAACCCGCAACAATATAATAATAGTTTTCCTATCCCGTACGTGTATAATCCGTTTTTTTCCTTTATTATTATACTATAGATATCATAAATCATATGTATGACTGGGATAGAAGAACAGGATAAGCCCAGAACCGTTTTTTATTGAAATTTTATAAAAAGTGACATTTTTTCAAAAATAATTCCACATTCTAGAATTCATTATGATTATCTATGAGATACTTGGCTTATTCATTACTGAGTAATACCACAACATCACTTATAACAAATATTTCACTACAACAGAGCTATAATGTTAAACACAATTTCAGCCAGAAAGGAGAAATTTTCCAAGCACCATGAAACAGCAAGTGATGTGGAAGAATCATGATTGTTGATTGTAGAAAACAATAAACGCGGGTAATGAGATCATGGGGTGGCTGGCGTGAGTGGAGGGGCAACTAATTTTTCAGTCTTATCGCATTTTTACAGTTTCACTCGTTTTTTAAAGCGCTAAACTCTTACATTCTTTGCATACGTAATTGATGTCTCTAATTTCGTTCTATCTCTTCTTGTTTCATTATTCTTTCTCCTTACCTTCATCACCTTTTTATCTCTTATATCTCCATTCTCTTTCTCTGTTTCATCAGCTTCTCTTCTAATATTCAACTGGATGAGTTCCTTGAAACTAGTTACAATCTTTTTTGACTAACTTTCACTCACTTCTCTACTTGCGCATCTTAGTTTCGTTTAATTTTACTTTCGTTTAAATTGTATCTTACTTTTAAAATTTTTATTTTCCTGATTCCCCTTTTGATCGAACTGTAATTGACTCCACTTATTCTATTTTTTTTCTTCTCCACTTGTTCTTACGTGGAAATGTCAGTTGAGTCCTACAAAACTACTTTTATCATTACCTATCATGTTTCTCAATTTTCTTAAAGCATCGCTTGTGATATTTCTTATTTCTGCTTCCCGCTTTTCTTTTTTCCACTCCTTATTCATCAAAGTTATACCTTTATCGTAGAATTATTTAAGAAAAATCTTCTCCTTTCAGTTTTCACTCCTTAATAGTTTTCTTTCTTGAAATTTATCCACAATTGAAATTTATTCACAAGACTGACATATTTTACAAATATTTTTACAATGCAATCATTATAAAGAAACGGTATCATGATGGAAAAAAAAGAAAAGAACTTGAGTAGGTTAAAAGCTGTGGTTGAAGTTCTACACTATTGTTATTGAACATAATAATATGAACGAGACAGTCACTTGATTTTGGTAACTAAAAAAAAGAATAAGTCTTTGTCAATTTCACACAAACAGAATTAGAGCAATAGTAAAAACAAAAATGAAATAATAATAAAACCTGGAAAAAAAAAATTCTGCTACCGCTCATATCTTCTATGAATTTAGTCGGGATTAAATTTATCAGACTCTGAGAGACGTAAGAAATTGTCTTCTACTCACATATAAGTCCATTCTATTTTGCTGAAATATGTCTCTAGTAGGGCGTAAGTACAAGTTGGAACCGGTTACACACTTATTAAATTTATGTTTATTGTTTTTTATGTGAAATATTAGGTTTTTTATGTAGAGCTGTCGAACGGTTAACACTTTAAAATCATTGAATAGATCACAGGTGGGATAACGTCTGGGCTTGCCTAGCATAGTTTTAATTATATATTTTTGAATCATAAATAGCTTTTTGAAATGTGCATCCAAAGCCCAACCCAAGCCCGTATTCCATATTGTATAACCGATTGTGCATATGAGAAGTGAATTAATTTTGTAATTTCCAAGTTATTCAGTTGTCTAATTTGATAAAATTAATATATTAGGTATTTCAGTTTTAAGCACATATTATTTATACAAAAAAATGGATCCATTGTTTGTAATTACGATTGCTTCACTTTGAATGTGCGAACCCAGCTGAATAGTGTACTTAAATATATTTTCTATACTATTATTCCTCTATCTTATCTCTCATTGCTTAATCATTTTCTCGGAATAACTATTTTCTGAGCAAAGTCTCTCAAATCTTTAATTATTGTTGTCTCATTCCTACCCCCTCGTCACCATTCTCCACCTATACAATCTCCTCCTCATTCTCCTTCTTTTCTTGTACTCCTCCCACTTCTCCTTTTCCATCTTCTTCACCCTCACTTTCTCCTTCTCTGATCTATTTCCGTCATTCCTTTCATTTTTCGTCTTTTTCTGCTTCTTTGATCCACTGCTCTTCCGCTACCTCTTTCGTTATTTTCCTTTTCCTTATCATCTCAACTTTCCTACTGTAATCACTCTTTCTCCAACTTGTTCACTACCTCATTTTCCTTCTACTCTTTCTCTTCATCCTCCTCCTCCTCCTCCTCCTCCTCCTCCTCATCATCAACCACCTCCTCTTCATCATACACCTCCTCCTCCTGCTCCTCCTCCTACTCCTCCTCATCACCCTCCTCCTCTCCTCATCTCCCTCCTCCTCCTGCAACTCCTTTTTGTGTCTCCTGGCCAAATGAATTCAAGTCTTGCCGGTTTCGCAATTAAACCCCTAGCAGCTACCCACCAAACTTTCAGCATTATTCTAATGGGTAGCATGCCGGTTTCTCCACAAGAAATCCTGTCAGTTTACAGTAAAACTCATCACAGCAGCCCTGTAATTGAAAACACACTTTTCGCCTAAGCCATTAGCTTTGTTTAACTCACTGCAATTCCTTATTCCATCCTCGTCCCTCCCACAATTCCAGTCATTCTCTTTCTTTCTCTATTCTATTGTCTCACCCACTATTCCTATCATTCTCTCTTTCCAAACTCACGGCAATTCCTTATTCCATCCTTGTCTCTCCCGCAATTCAAGTCTTTCTCTCTTTCTCTCTCTCTTTTACTGTCTCACCCACAATTCCAGTATTTCTCTCTTCTTCTATTTCCGTTTTACATCATTCTCCGTCTCACTGCACACATTCTTCCACTCACAAATGATTGTTCTTCTCCGGCCTGCCTGAATCATCTTGAAAACTCCCTGAAACTGTTTCAATTTTAATTCGTTAACTGTTCTTTAATTATTTGACTTTCATTGTAATAGCTTGAGTTGAGCCCACAAAATAGAGCAGCGCAGATTATATGTTTTCTTTCTTTTAAAAGAGGATTTCTGATTATCTGTGAGGTCTTTACAAGAAAATTATCAATCTTGATAATATTCTAGTACACAAATTGTGTCTTTCTGAAATTATATTTCTTCTTTTCCCTCAAAAGAGTATTACTGATTATCTGTGAGGCCTTCACAAAAAGCTTGATGTTTTCACAAATCTTAATTTTCTATTAAAAATTTGTGTCTTCTTGAAATTTCATTTTTCATTTCAATGAACTAGACCTGTATTTATACTTGGACTGTGAACGTGGATATGAATGACATTGATTCGATTACCAAGTATCCTACATCGAGAAGCACCATCTTTATCAGAAAATGACAATCTATATTGATGTTTGAACAAGCAGAAATTCGATAACCGGTTGCAGAGTTGTTACATAAAATCAAACATAGCTATGTGAGGCTGTGTGAGTGAGACACCTTTCAAAAAAAAGCTATAAAAATGCATCTGGCGGGAGGAGATATTGGATTTTACAGCACGACTTCGGGTCAATATTTTGCATCGGTCTTATTTTGCATCAAATATCATGTATCTAAACTAGTTGATGTCAATAAGGCTCTTCATGGATTTATTCTGTGAGCTTTTGTATGTAAATAAATAAATAAATATCAATAACTCAACTGACCGTTTTTAGCTATTGGAGACATGAATAAGCTCTTTTTGAAGACTGTGCAACGAAATCATGTGTCTAATTGGGCGTTTTGAGTTTTATAGGAGCTATAGTTTACTTTGACATCTGTGCATCGGGAAGTGAATTCATGGCTTCGTAAATGAGTTAACTGGCTGATTTTAACTTTATGTGATGACTCTGCAACCGGGCATGTTGCAGAGATTTATCGATCATGTGAAAGCTTTTACTTCATGAGTGATAGGCCCAAATATTGAATCAAGTGATCTCATTATTTTTTACGTTCCTTGCCCTATTACCATAGGTAAGGAAAGTATTGCTTTCCGAAAAAAATTAAGGTACACCAATTTCTAAATCTCTATACGTTTCAAGGTCCCCTGAGTCCAAAAAAGTGGTTTTTGGGTATTGGTCTGTATGTGTGTGTGTGTGTATGTGTGTGTGTGTGTGTGTGTGTGTGTTGTGTGTGTTGTGTGTGTGTGTGTGTGTGGTGTGTGTGTGTGTGTGTGTGTGTTGTGTGTGTGTGTGTGTGTGTGTGTGTGTATGAGTGTATGTGTGTCGGTGTACACGATATCTCATCTCCCAATTGACGGAATGACTTGAAATTTGGAACTTGAGGTCCTTACACTATAAGGATCCGATACGAACATTCTCGATCAAATGCAATTCGAGATGGCGGCTAAAATGGCGAAAATGTTCTCAAAAACAGGGTTTTTCGCGATTTTCTCGAAAATGGCTTCAACGATTTTGATTAAAGTTATACCTAGAATAGTCATCGATAAGCTCTATCAACTGCCACAAGTCCCATATCTGTAAAAATTTCAGGAGCTCCGCCCCATCTATGTAAAGTTTTATTCTAGATTCCCAATTATCAGCCTTCAGATACAATTTAAACAAAACAATTTAAGTGGAAAAGGTCCACCATAAAAATTTCTAATATTTATGTTGAGTAACATTTTCACCTAAAATTGAAAATAAGCTCGAAATGGGAGAAAATAAGATTATTCAATTGCAAACTGTTGACAACTGTTGATTCTATAAAATCATTCACTATGGAGAGATAGCAGACTTCGTGTGTCTCCAGCGCTATTGTACTGTCACCAGCTGTCTCAGATCTTAGAATAGTAGATTTGATATGCGCGGGAACACTAGCGTCAGTTGATCAATTTTCATAACGGCAAGGAAAGTTGTGTGAGTGCGCCACACCAGATTTAGGTTTTATGGGAGCTATAGTTTACTTTGACATCTGTGCATCGGGAAGTGAATTCATGGCTTCGTAAATGAGTTAACTGGCTGATTTTAACTTTATGTGATGACTCTGCAACCGGGCATGTTGCAGAGATTTATCGATCATGTGAAAGCTTTTACTTCATGAGTGATAGGCCCAAATATTGAATCAAGTGATCTCATTATTTTTTATCACTAGATTAAGGTATGCAACAAAGATTTTGAACCAAATTCATTAACTGATCTTATTTTATAAATGACTCAAATCATCACGAATTTCAGTTTTACAGTTTCAATTTCAGTTTTTCCATAACTTGTTATACTTGGTCGCCATAAAGTTGAGAGGAATCATCTCAGTTTGATCATCTGAATCTTTTTCCAATTATGACTCTAATATGTAGCGATAGGATAAATCTCAACCAACCTTTCATCAGCGATTACATACAAAAACATTTTTGAGTCTTGAGTTGGATTTTAACCCCAGTGTTCAATAGATTTGATTCCTAGATTCGAAAACAACTACAATGAATAATATATGGTTCAATACATTAAAGCCAGTTTAGCCAGTTACACACTCATCGATTTCTTCCGTCCTTATTAATTCTATTTAGATTAAACGGAACTTACCAAACATCATCTGTTAGACATTATCTTTTCGCCACACTGCACAGAAAGCAGCTGTTTTCCAGTCCCTACGTAGATCTGAAAGACATTGTTTGCAGACGACTCTCGTCTGACGTCAGAGCAGGTTTCTTTCGGCCTAGGCCAGAAAGAGTACCCTTTCCAGCCGCTAACATGGAACTAAGAAAGGTGATCAAAAAACAGCTGATCAAGAAACTTTTCATTATTTGTGTTCATTATTCAATAATTGAAACATTTATATACTAATAATATCATCTTATTGTCATTTGAAAGAATAAAAAAGTATAAACTCAACCTACCACATAATTGAACATCATCTTTTAGGTTATTTAGACAAATCAGAATAAAAAATAAAAATACTTTGACAATTTCCTGATATTCAGATTACCTCAGATTGCTAGAGCTATCACCTTCCACTTCTGCTCTCGGAAGTGCTTAGTAAACAACTATTCTCATGAATATTATTATATATATAAATATTCTTTATTTTTGTGTGTGGCGGAAAATATCGTTCGCACCACGGGCAAAAATGATTTTCCGGCTCTCAATCTTTTCTAGTCCTCGGCCTACGGCCTCGGACTTGAAAACCGATTTCGAGCCCGAAAAATATCATTTTCTGCTCTAGGTGCGAAATATACTATTTAGAGTCTTTAGACTTGAACTGGATTTCGACCCCAGTGTTCAATAGACTTGATTCCTAGATTCGAAAACAAGTAGATTGAATAATATATTATGGTTCAATACACTAAAGCCAGTTTAGCCAGTTACACACTCATCGATTTTTCCGTCCTTATTAATTCTTTCAGACTAAATTGAATTTGACAAACATCATCTGTTAATCTAATAGAATTCATGAGAATATCATAATAATTCGGCAGAAATAAAATAATTCATGAGGACGTCAAAATATTGTACGTCCAAAAATCGATGTTTGTGTAACTAGGTTAACGTTACTCGATTATCCACCTAATCATCATCAGTCACGTGAAAACTGGGACGTGAAGAATGGTAGCCACGACGATATTTCAGGCCGCATGCGGCTGACACAGGGCCACTTGGTGGCTGACACACAGGGCCACTCGGTGGCTGACACACTCGGCCACTTGTCGCCCCTATAAATGCGTACGTCGCCGAAGACAAAGGGCCACCGTAACTCAAACTCTACTCGGGCCACTTCACAAACTTCACTGCTTCCCTATACTTCACTGCAACCAATCAACCAACCACAAGAGTCGCTCTCCAAAATATGAATCCAAACTCCAACCACTTCGGTCCTTTTCAAGTTGTTTCTCTATTTCTCTTCCCCTATTTCTCTTTCGAATTCGTGGAATTGTAGGTCTACTCCATGAATTAATTACATTTGAGTTGTTCCTCTATTTCTTCTCCCCAGTCATTCTTTCTTCTTCTTACGAATTCGTGGAATTGTACTTTATCAATTCATTATATTTGAGATGTTCCTCTATTTCTTTTCTCCAATTTTCTTTGACCTTCTTTCGAATTAGTAAAATTGTATTTCATGAATCCATTTCTCTCAAGTTGTTCCTCTATTTCTCTCCCTCCTTCTTTTGATTTCGTGAAATTGTACTTCATGAAATCATTACATTTGAGCTATTCCTCCATCTCTTTTCTCCTATTTTCTTTCTCCTTCTTTCGAATTCGTTGACTTCTACATCATGAATTAATTACATTTCAGTTGTTCCTCTATCTCTTTTTCCCAATTTTCTTAGTCCTTTTTTCGAGGTCGTGGAATTGTACTCTATAAATTCATTCCTTCCAAGTTGTTCCTCTTTTCCTCTCTCTCTATTTTTCCTTGTTCTTCTTCTAAACTCGTGAAATTGTACTGCATGAATTCATTCCTTTCAAGTTGTTCCTTTTTTCCTCTTCCTTTATTTCTCCTTTTTCTTCTTCTGAACTCGTGAAATTGTACTGCATGAATTCATTCCTTTCAAGTTGTACGTCTTTTCGTCTTCTCTCTTCCTCATTTCTCATTACTCGATTCCACTTCCTCATTCTTTCAAATTTGTGATATTGTACTCCTCGAATTCATCCCTTCAATTTGTCCCTTCATGTCTCGTCACCTCCAGTAAGCAAAAGTGAGAACTCGCTGACGCCTGTTGAATAATAGAATGGGATGAGTAAAAAATGCAATGAGTAGGAGATTAGGAGAATGATGGAAATAAATGTACAGATTTGGAAGTAGAACAGAGGCAGATTGAAAAGGAACAGAAAAAAATTGGAACGCATTGATTTCATATGTTGAGGAAGTGAGAGAAAGTGTTGTTGAAAAAATCCTCCAATTGAGTCATTTACTGGATTCATTTATTTTCTCTCTATGATAAATGGAATTTATTACCAATAAATGAATTAATTCAAAGAAGAAGAAGAAGAAGAAAAAGTGGAAAAAGAAAAAAAATTAGAAGTAGAGGAAGAAAAAGAAGTAGGAGTGGGACAAGAATAGAGGAAAGATGAGAAGAATAGTTTGATGAAGAGGGGAAAAATATGAGAATGAAGAGGAGATATCATTACAGATATGTTAGTTGAAGGTAGATTATGAAGCTTTGAAGGATGTTCAAAGATCACAGAGTTTGGATACGTCCTGCTTAACTAACTCAAGTACACAGGGCTTGAAAACGTCCTGTTCAATCACTCAACAAATGCTCATGTCCCAAGTAAAGGATTTACGCTGACTTAGCAAGTTCGCACAGTGAGCTTCGGCCCTACGACACTCTGTTTCCAAGATAAAATCAATGAAACCGAATTCATTCTAGACTTTGTTGATGTAATATAGCAGTTGTTGATCAAATCCATAGTCATTGATACATTGCTTCTATACTGGAATAATATTGAGACCTGTGTATTGAAACATAATGATACTTTCTAGTCATTATGGAAATGTTATGTTATTAATTCAACAAAGATGGAACTATTATAAGACTTGTCGATCCAGATTGAGAGAAAGTATACAGGGAGTTAATAGAGATTCTTGCATCATTGAGGCAACTCTATTAGCATGCCTTGTTTTGCACTACAACAAACTTTCAGTGGTCACCCATCGCTAAGGATACCATATCTTCAATCTTGAAAAATCAGGTACCAATCGATAGGTAATTGAATTTACTAAAAAAAGTTATTCTTATAATTTTCTTGTAAAACCAACAGTTTCTGAGTAATTTGAGAAACAAAATTTTAAATGGCCGCCATTTCGTTTTATGAATTTGAAAAATTATCATAATTTTGTTGTAGTTTTGTTTATTTGTTTTGAATGATTGTGCACACTTTCAATTTCGTATATTCAACCATTATTTGAGAAAAAAATTAATAAGTGAAAAAAGCAAAATGGCCGCTGAGTGAGTACCGTAACTGAAGACTTGCGGACAATTTAAATATGATATTTAGATATGTTTTTTACCCAGAAACAATGCCCTAGAGTATTGTTAGGCAGTTCCTAAACACCCTGTATACTATCTATTATTCAATATCCATATTATCATTTTCTAAACTCGAACATTTGTGTGATTATTTTTGAATCAAAATATATTTTGACTACGAGTGCTGAAGAATCATAACCAAATTTACGAATAATTTTCGATGGGAATAGAATAGAATTACCTCCAATCATTTCATGATTATGTGTTGATAATATTGTTAAATAAATGAATGAATAATACTACAGATGGAATTAATGAAAAATTAATTATTCAATTTGAATATCCATCTAATAACAATTATAAATAATACTTTTTCAAAATAATGTAATTTTAATCACTTTTCAATTGATCCGTCATTGGAGCATTGCAACAATTATTCAAAAATCACCTTGTGGTTGAAAGGGTTTGAGTGGATGAGATTCGGTAATTCTGTAAAACTTTTATTCGATCGCGAGCATTTGATTATCGGCAAGTTAGTGAAAGTGAGTTAAGAAATTGGTTCTTGCAAATCCGTAAACCTGTAAATAAATTTACAAACCTTGCTCACCGGAGACTTTCCAGTTGACGAGCATTAAGGTGATGAATTCCGAGAAAAAACTCAACAACACGGGGAAATTTGAAGGAGGAAAAACCACTACATTTTACTTTTCATCGTTTTCTCATGAATTTTTCACTTTGAATTTTCTCATGAAACCACTTTCCAGACGTTTTCCTCATGCATTGGATAAAAATACTTGGTTATTGTAAAACCACAGGTTTAATATTGTAATCGAGATACCGGTTTCAGTTGTTTTATTTATTTATCTACAATGCAAATGACACTAATGTGATAACATTGTTAGATAAAATAATAAGGTAGTCCTTGCCCTATTTTCATTCCAAATTTATAGGTAACAAAGTCCAAGATAAGGTTAGAATTTCACGTGTACAATCATGACCTCCTTAATTTACTATAGGAGGTATTTATGGGTATTTAGGATGTCCTGGTACAATTTTTATTTATTGTTTCACAATAATATCATCAATCTCTGGTTATCTGGAACTGGAGTGAAGAGCAGCAGTATTTATACTAATGACCGAGCACTGTTATTGGTGAAAGCTGTGACCTATCAAGGTGAACGTCTGCCATTGGTCTAGACAAGCCCCTCCCCAACTACGGTTCATACAAGCATCACAAAATGGCGACTCAAACAGGGAACGCAGCAATGAGAGATCATTGGATAGTTACGTGTCACGAAATCAAAAGAAAAATGTTACAGAAACATGGAAGAGCAATCTGATAACAAAATACTGTAACACGTTAAATACTGGGCACGTTAAACTGTCGGTCCCGGCTGGAGTATGACAGTCGTAAGGCCTATCGACAGCTTAAATTATATATTCAGGCGGTGGGACCTTCCCGCAAGGGACTCCCCACCAACAAAAGCCATTCTAACTTACTTTTACTTTACTGTAACAAATTCATAATAAAGATTGGTGGTGTAATATTGGTTGAATCGAGTCTGATAGATTTCAAATTCAATTATTTCGAATAACTATCATTTGTTACTCTTCCAGCATGTAAATATCCAGCAGACAATAATGTCTGCCTTCGGGGCTTCTATACACTCATAAATATGGATAATATCTTGTTATTTTAAACTCTAGTCTTTTTTACTTTCCTTCCGTGTGTTTTTGTGTGTGTGTGTGTGTGTGTGTGTGTGTGTTGTGTGTGTGTGTGTGTGTGTGTGTGTGTGTGTGTGTATGAGTGTATGTGCGTCTGTGTACACGATATCTCATCTCCCAATTAACGGAATGACTTGAGATTTGGAACTTAAGGTCCTTACACTATAAGGATCCGATACAAACAATTTCGAACAAATGCAATTCAAGATGGCGGCTAAAATGACGAAAATGTTGTCAAAAACAGGGTTTTTCGCGATTTTCTCGAAAAAGACTCCATGATTTTGATCAAATTCATACCTAGAAAAGTCATTGATAAGCTCTATCAACTGCCACAAGTCTCATATCTGCAGAAATTTCAGGAGCACTGCACCTTCTATGCAAAGTTTGAATTTAGATTCCTAATTATCAGGCTTCAGATACAATTCAAACAATAAAATTCAAGTGGAAAAGATTGAGCATAAAAATCTCCACAATTAATGTTCTGTAGCATTTTCACTTAAAATTGAAAATAAGCTCGAAATCGAAGAAAATAAGATTATTCAATTGCAAACTGTTGGCAACTGTTGATTCTATTAAATCATTCACTATGAAGAGATAGCAGACTTCGTGTCTCTGCAGCACTATTGTCCTGTCACCAGCTGGCTCAGATCTCATAGAAGTAGACTTGAGATGCGCGGTAATACTAGCGTAAGTTGATCAATTTTCATAACGGCAAGGAAAGTTGTGTGAGTGAACCACACCAGATTTTTATCAATAATTGTTTCACAATAATATCATCAATCTCATGTTATCTGGAACTGGAGTGGAGAGCAGCAGTATTTATACCAATGACCGAGCACTGTTATTGGTGGAAGCCGCTACCTATCAAGGTGAACGTCTGCCATTGGTCTAGACAACCTCCTCCTCAACCAGCGGTTCGTACAAACATCACAAAATGGCGACTCAAACAGGGAACGCAGCAATGAGAGATCATTGGATAGTTATATGTTACGAATTCAAATGAAAATGTTACAGAAACATGGAAGAGCAATCTGATAACAAAATACTGTAACACGTTAAATACTGGGCACGTTAAACTGTCGGTCCCGGCTGAAGTATGACAGTCGTAAGGCCCATCGACAGCTTAAATTATATATTCAGGCGGTGGGACCTTCCCGCAAGGGACTCCCCACCAACAAAAGCCATTCTAATTTACTTTTACTTTACTGTAACAAATTCATAATAAAGATTGGTGGTGTAATATTGGTTGAATCGAGTCTGATAGATTTCAAACTCAATTATTTCGAATAACTATCATTTGTTACTCTTCCAGCATGTAGTTATCCAGCAGACAATAATGTCTGCCTTCGTGGCTTCTATGCACTCATAAATATGGATAATATCTTGTTATTTTAAACTCTAGTCTTTTTTACTTTCCTTCCGTGTATGTGTGTGTGTGTGTGTGTGTGTGTGTGTGTGTGTGTGTGTGTGTGTGTTGTGTGTGTGTGTGTGTGTGTTGTGTGTGTGTGTGTGTGTGTGTGTGTGTGTGTGTGTGTGTGTGTGTTGTGTGTGTGTGTGTGTGTGTGTGTGTGTGTGTGTTGTGTGTGTGTGTGTGTGTGTGTGTGTGTGTGTGTGTATGAGTGTATGTGCGTCTGTGTACACGATATCTCATCTCCATTCGCGATTTTCTCGAAAACGGCTCCAACGATTTTGATCAAATTCATACCTAAAAAGGTCATTGATAAGATCTATCGACTGCCACAAGTCTTATATCTGTAAAAATTTCAGGAGCACCGCCCAATCTATGCAAGTTTTTGATTCCAGATTCCCAATTATCAGGCCTCAGACACTATTTAAACAAAAAAATTCATGTGGAAAAGATTGAGCATGAAAGTCTCTACAATTAATGTCCAGTAACATTTTCACCTAAAATTGAACATAAGCTCGAAATTCGAGATCCAATAATTGCAAACTGTTGGCAACTGTTGATTCTATCAAATGATTCACTATAAAGAGATAGCAGACCTCGTATGTCTCCAGCGTTATTGTCCTGTCACCAGCTGACTCAGATCTTTGTTTATAAGTAGACTTGAGATGCGCGGGAACACTAGCGTCAGATGATCAATTCTCATAACGGCAAAAAAAGTTGTGTGAGTGCGCCACACCAGATTTTTGTTAAATAAATAGTAGAACTCATAAGGAATTCAGTTATGAAATTTTGTTTTTTGACTAGTGGCATAATCTCAATATCTCGTATGGAACGGATAACTGGTGTATGTTTCTGGAATGATCCAATTTTTCATGGTACGGTAGTGATTCATATTGTTTGTATAATTATGTCATCATACATAATAGTGACATCATGAATATACATTATCCATTAATTCAAAACAAATTCCATGATTGACTCAGGAGATTGATAACCAAATAATCTTGTCCAAATCAATCAATCAATCAAGTTTGATTAAATCAATCAAGTTTGATCAAATCAATCAAGTATTGTCCAAAATTCATCAAGAATCTTATTTTATTAAAGCTGCAAAAGACAAAAAAAGTATGAAAAATAATTGTTGGAAAAATGGATGATTGTATCGGGGAATATCATAAGTTACATTAAACTCATACTCCATTTATCATACAGTAAAAAAATTCTCGCTATAAATGTTTATAGATGTTTTCCTAGTTGAATTATCTGTGGTCTATATTGTTACAATTCCTATTTCAATTTACATTCAATCCTACATTATTCAAAAGTAAGTAAGCTTTTCAGTTGGATTTAATTAGCATGACTATCCATTGACCTGTAGTTCACCAAAGATACCTGTACTTGTCTGCTGATGATGTTGCCACATGTCAACAAGACTTGTGCCAATGAATCATTTCTGACGTGAGTGAGTAGACAGACAGCAGAGCACAAAGGACAGAGAAGTCACGTGACAGACCATTGAAGCGTGACTACTGCGTCTGTCACCGGTGTATCGAATGTATTATATCGACAAGTCAACTTCGATAGGCCTTACAATCGACATTAGAAACATCAATACTAGCTGACAATGACATTGATGACGATATTATCATGTCTTTTGCAACACCTTTCTTATACTGAAAATGATCCAAATATACTCTATTCTTCTACTTCTCATTTTCCTCCTGCTTCTTCTATTTCTTCTTCTTCTTCTTCTTCGTCTTCTTCCTCTTCATCTTCTTCTTCTTCTTCTTCTCCTTTTTCTTCTTCTTCTCGTTTTTCCCATTCTCAAACTTCTTCTCCTTCTTCCTCTCGTTTCCTCCATTCTCAAACTTCTCTTCTTCCTTTTGCTCGTCTTCTTCTCCGACTCTACTTTTCCTCCCCATCCTCTTCACACTTCTCTTTCTACCCCTTCTCATTCATTTTGCTCTTTCTTATCCTCCTTCTACATCTTCTACTCCTTCTTTTCCGTCTTTCTCGCTTTCCAGGTAGTAAAAGAAATATTTTGGGTGAAGAAATATTTCTTTACTCCACTCCTCCATCTTCTCCAGTCTACTTTTACTCTCCTCCTCCTCCTCATCATCCTCTTTCTCCTCCACCTCCTCCTCCCAACATCACAGCCTCTCCACCCCATCTAACTACTCACCCTCTCCTCCTCCACATCCTCCTCCTCTTTTCACTACTCCTGCTTCTTCTTTTTATACTCCTCCCTCCTTTTCCTCATCCTCTTCTCACTTATTTCCCTTATTGTTCTTTACTTTCTCATTCTTTTTCTTCTCATTACTTTACACCTTCTCCTTCTCTTTACCCTTCTACTCGCCCTTCTTTTTCCATCTTCTCTACCTTCTCTTCACTTTTTCACTCTTCTACTCCTCAATCCCTCTATTTCAGCTCATCCTCCTCTTTATCCTTCTCCTCTTCCTCCTATTCATCCATCATCTCCTCCACATACTTCATCATCTCCTCCTCCACCTACTCCTCCGCGTCCTTCTCCTCCTACTCCCATTTTTCCATCTTCTCTACCTTCTCTTCACTTTTTCACTCTTCTACTCCTCAATCCCACTATTTCAGCACCTCCTCCTCTTTCTCCTCCTCCTCCTTCTCCGCCATCTCCTCCACATACCACATCATCTCCTCCTCCACCTCTTCCTCCGCGTCCTTCTTTTCCTCCTCCTATACCTACTCCTCCTCCTCTTACTCCTCATCTTCCTTCTCCTCCTTCTCCTCCTTCTCCTCCTCCACCTCCTCCTCCTCCGCGTCCTTCTCCTCCTCATCCTCACACTCTTACCCCTCCTCCTCCTCTTACTCCTCATCTTCCTCCTCCTCCTTCTCCTCCTTCTCATCCTTCTCCTCCTTCTCCTCCTCCTCCTCCTCCTCCTCCTCACCCTTCTCCTCCTTCTCCTCCTTCTTCTCCTTCTCCTCCTCCTCCTCCTCCTTCTCCTCCTTCTCCTCCTCATTCTCCTCCTCCTCATCCACCTCCTCCTTCTCATGAGCATATAGCACGGTTGAGTTGACGCACTGTTATCAGTCGATTTGTCACATGGTCAAGCTTGGCTCCAAAGAGAGTCTCAGGCTTTTCCCGTTTTGGAGCCGGCCGAAAGACTTCTGTTTTTTGTCAAGGGAGCCAAACTTTTGTCATGGAAATTCAGCCAGGGAAAGTGTGGCGGATATGGAGAGAATGGAGATGGAACATGCGTGTAATGTGTTGTGCGGGTTCTATGGAGCGTGCACCGTTGAATCTCATGGATTTATTGTTGGAGACGTTGAAATATTGTCTGGAGAGGTGCTGTAATATTGTATCAAAGAGGATATGATACTTTTCGTGTTTATAAGATGTGTTACTCATAGTTTTGGTTCCTATTTCTTTTTATTCTTCATTGATTCATACAATAAGTTCATCATGAAAATATAATAATAATAATAATAATTGATTTTATGGGGACTACAATTATATATGACTAGCCGTCAGGCTCGCTTCGCTCGCCATATCCGTCTGGCCAGTTGGCCTTAGAGGCTTTAGAGATGCACTAAGAAATCTTTTGGCAATATTTTAACTCTAAGGGTGGTTTTAAGGGTTTAAAGTTCGTCTTTTAGCATGTATATTCTTCTTATTCTCTTAATTATGATTGAAAAATGTCCATACAATATGTTAATATAGAACTATAATCTGGAGAGAGTACCTCTTCGAAACAGTTGTTAACTGGTAACTAAATTAATAATTTTGTCAGGTTGGCATTAAGTTGAGTTGACTTTGTTAGGTTGGCACCAAGTTGAAGATTGAAATGCATTTATCACGGAAAAATTGATTGGGCACTGCTACTTCAATCAGAGCTATTCCCGGGAATATTATATTACTAGCCGTCAGGCTCGCTTATATAGAGCTGCCTCTATATAACTATATTACTTCGCTCGCCATATCCGTTTAGTCTGGACCCCCGACTGGATCGTCCAACAATGAGATCAGCAGGCTCGCTTCTGCATATTTCATTTGTAGGACGATCCAGTCGGGGGTCCAGACTAAACGGATATGGCGAGCGAAGTAATATAGTTATATAGAGCCAGCTCTATATAAGCGAGCCTGACGGCTAGTAATATAATATTCCCGGGAATAGCTCTGATTGAAGTAGCAGTGCCCAATCAATTCTTCCGTGATATATGCATTTCAATCTTCAACTTGGTGCCAACCCAACAAAGTGAACTCAAATTAATGCCAACCTGACAAAATTATTAATTTAGCTACCAGTTAACAACTGTTTCGAAGAGGTACTCTCTCTAGATTATAGTTCTATATTAACACATGGTATGGACATTTTTCAATTATAATTAAGAGAATAAGAAGAATATACATGCTGAAAGACGAACTTTAAACCCTTAAAACCACCCTTAGAGTTAAAATATTGCCAAAAGATTTCTTAGTCGCCTTTAAAAGGCCAACTGAACATACCTACCAAATTTGAACGTTTTTGGTCCGGTAGACTTTTAGTTCTGCGAGTGAGTGAGTGAGTGAGTCAGTCAGTCAGTCAGTCAGTGAGTGAGTGCCATTCCGCTTTTATATATAGATGTGAGGATGATGTCTAATTGCAAGCTATTCCCCAATATCACATTAGTGTAACTGTGTTGAGAGATTTGTCATTTGTCAATATTATGTGTAATTAAACTTATAATATTGGAAAAATGATCATTAAACCAATTTTGCACCTATCTTTGATCGCGATTTGTCACTCAATGCAACCCAGCAGTATAATCATCCATCATTTTGTGAATAAATTATATGTGATTTAATTATAATTAGTTAGCAGATTTAACTGATCATAAAAACACTCCATTCACATGGGCTACTTTTAAATTGATAAAAACAATATAAAAATCTTGAAGCACTCTTTATTTTTTAATTCAAAGTTTTTTTTTAAAATGAAGGGTGCTTCAAGATATTTATATTGTTTTTATTAACTGTGAACAAGAATCCTTGCTCAATGCAACCCAGCAGTATACATTTTACTATTATTTTGTAGTAATGGAATTTAATTCAAATTGGAACAGATAATTTGAAAGATTATCTACCTATCTGATCACAAAATCTTTCAACACAGCTCCAATATAATCTTCCGATATCTTGTAGGCTCGTAGTCATGAAACCTTCTCGTTGTGAAAAATATTGGGTTATATTACAGTAACTTGACTACCCAGTAATATAGTTACAGAAGGCTGTAGGGTATATAAACAATCGAACCACTTTAGATAAGTGGAACTAATTTACCATTTTCATTACACATAAGATAGATGAAAGGAGCAGAATAGTGAATACAGGTTAAAGGATTACTTTTGGTTATCTTGACGTCTTTGGAATATTAATTAAAAACAGGAAATTTAATATATGACATAGATGGATAAAAAACACTTTCGACAAATTTCGACAGCTGTGCTGTCTTCTTCAATCATGTATGGAGTGATGTTGATTTCAAATAATGTAAAACCAAATAATTTAAGTTTCTAAGTGTTTTTACGTTCCTTGCCCTACTACCATAGGTAAGGAAAGTATTGCTTTCCAAAAAAAATTAAGGTACCCTAGTTTCAAGTTTTCTATACGTTTCAAGGTCCCCTGAGTCCAAAAACATGATTTTTGGGTGTTGGTCTGTGTGTGTGTGTGTGTGTGTATGTGTGTGTGTGTGTGTGTGTGTGTGTGTGTGTGTGTGTGTGTATGTGTGTATGTGTGTATGTCTGTGAACACGATAACTCCATTCCTAATCAACCGATTGACTTGAAATTTTAAACTTAAGGTCCTTATACCATGAGGATCTGACAATAAGAAATTCAATAAAAATGAATTCAAAATGGCGGAAAAAATGGCGGATAATTACTGAAAAACCATGTTTTTCACCGTTTTCTCGAAAACGGCTCTAACGATTTTCTTCAAATTTATACCATGGATAGCGATTTATAAGCCCTATCAACTGACATGAGTCTCATTTCTGGGAAAATTGCAGGAGCTCCGTAATATTCTTGTGAAAAATGGCGGATAATCACTAAAAAACCATGTTATTCACGGTTTTCTCGAAAACGGCTCTAACGATTTTCTTTAAATTCATACCATGGATAGCTATTTATAAGCCCTATCAACTGACATGAGTCTCGTTTCTGAGAAAATTGCAGGAGCTCCGTAATATACTTGAGAAAAATGGCGGATAATTACTAAAAAAATAGTTATTTGTATATCTAGAGTGAAAAGTACAACTTTTTCTCCCTGTGGGAAAAAGTTTGAAGCCCGAGGCGAAGCCGAGGGCAGCAATTTTCCTGAGGGAGAAAAAGTATTTTTCGCTCGTGATGTACACAACATTTTTCCTCCATCTACATTTTTTTATAGAAACTGCAAACAAAATCATTCTAATAACTTACGTATTGGTGACAATGATTCCTAATAACATAACCTAAATCTAAAACCTGAAAACCGGTCGTCTGATTGGCACTGCCGATTGCGCTATCTATCGGCAAAAGTTGTAACAATTATATCAGCTGAGCAGCTACCAAAAATGGCTGACTCCAGATCACGCAGTTCAGATTTGAATTGCAGATCAAAAATATTTGTTGGCTGGTATTTTGAATAGAATAAAATATTTTAAAAATTGTATAAATTTGTATCGTCTACTAATATTAAGAATATAATAATTATCATACAAACATATATTTCATGAGTTAATCAAATTTCTGGTTGTGGTATTGAATTCAGTTGACTCAATGACAGACACTCACTATGCTTTCTCATCTGAGCTTAGACCTTCTAACCTATTACAATGTAAGTTTCAAAATAGAGATGCTCCCCATGTTATTTGAATGGAGTAACTTTTACTCCCTAGGGAGTTTTTCTGTTTTTTACTACCGAGAGCGAAAAAGTGACACTTTAGTAATAGGTTTCAGGGAGTAAAGTAAGTACTTTAGACAGTAGGTGGAGGAAAATGTGTTTTTCACGATTTTCTCAAAATAACTTGACCGATTTTTTTCAAATTCATACTCTGTATAGTTATTTATCAGCTCTATTGACTGGCATCAGTCTCCTTTCTGGAAAACTAATGGGGGGTCCACCCCATTCTTGAGAAATGGACTTTGTAACCTCCTTCTCGTGCATGAGGTAGGTAGGTAGAGCAGTTCATAAAAAGAACACATAGTCGAGATATTTCATCTGTAGAACAGCTGTTTTGACGACTTTAAAAAAATCATCGAATTTCACAATTTACACAAAGGAAAAAGTACTCTGAAAACAATTATATCTTATACACATATACAAAAGTCTGATCGTAGTTTCAAATATGAGCAAGGAAAGTTGTGTGAGTGTACCACACCAGATTTTTATTAATCTATGTATGTCGTGTGTTTCCAGTTTTAATTGATATTATAAAACTGTAAAGTGTTTCTGTTATGCGCTCATTCGATCTCTTTAGATATATTTTTTGTCTAGACGATACTTGAGAATACATGAAATTACCCTATAAATATGATAATAAAATATTATAAATAAATAAGAAATAAAGAATGGATAACCAACAGCATAACAGGGAGAAGAGAGTACAATCATATTCGAAAAACATATTTATTCGAAAGTTTTGAGGTATTCAAACATCAAGAGGTAAATTCTCGAGCATTGGAAAAAAGCTAAGATAAGGTTGAGAGAAGTAGGATTAGAGAAACTAGATAAGGAAAGAAGATGAATGTATGACCTTGAAAAATGTTCCATTGTGTTTAAGCAGAGAATAGTATAGGAGTGGGATAAACAGTAAAATGAGAAAAAGAACCGTTAGAATGAGGAATACAAATGTGCAAACTTGAAGAAGAATATATGGTGAAGCGAGGTAACAATCGTTTTATATTGTTCACCGGTCAGTGTGATGTCCGCTTCCTGTTGTGGCTTGTTCCCTGTCCCTTGTTCCCTTGTTCCTGTTCCTGTTCCCCGCCGGAACAGAGGAATAAAAGTTGGACCGCTTGCCGTGTCTGCGCGTTGGCCGTTTTCCAAGTGATGCGAATCTCTCCAATCACTCGACACTTCAGGCCGGCCAAGATTAATAACCGGTGCGGTCCGTCTGACCGCAGAGGGGTCCTCCGGGCCGGACACCCCCGGTTCCGGCGTAATCAATCGGTCAGGTGGACCGGTAGTCCGTTCAGTTCACAGTGTCTGCCAGCGGGTCGGTGAGTAGTTGGGATGAGAAAGTATCATTGAATGTGGATTAAGAATTCTATTCAGATTATTGAGAAATACATTTTCCAAAACTATTTGCCAGCGGGTAGGTGAATTTTCAAATTTGCAATAAAAATATGATTGAATGTGAATTGATAATATTAACATTTTCAAATCATTTAGAAATACATTCCACAACCGATTGGTAAGTTTCTGGGATGAGAAAGTATCATTGAATGTGGATTAAGAATTTTATGCAAATTATTGAGAAATACATTTTTCTCCACACTGCACAGAAAGCAGCTCTTTTCCAGTCCCTACGTAGATCTGAAAGACATTGTTTGCAGATGACTCTCATCTGACGTCAGAACAGGTTTCTTTCCGGCCTAGGCCGGAAAGAGTACCCTTTTCAGCCGCTAACATGGAACTCAGAAAGGTGATCAAAAAACGGCTGATCAAAAAACTTTTCATTATTTAATAATTAAAACATTCATAATAATATCATCTTATTGTCATTTGAAAGAATAAAAAAGTATAAACTCAACCTCCCACATAACTGAACATCATCTTTTAGGTTATTTAGACAAATCAGAATAAAAATTAAAAATACTTGGACAATTTCCTGATATTCAGATTACCTCAGATTTGGTAGAGCTATCACCTTCTACTTCTGCTTTCGGAAGTGCTTAGTAAACAACTATTCTCATATATATATATATATATATATATATATATATATATATATATATATATAATATATATATATATATATATATATATATATAGTTTATTTTGTGTGTGGCGAAAAATAGCGTTCCGAAGCTCTCAACCGATTTCGAGCCGGAAAAATCTCATTTTCTGCTCTAGGTGCAAAATATACTATTCCAAAACTATTTTAGCGGGTGGGTGAATTTTCGATTTGGTAATGTATGAGTGGATGTGGATTAATGAGAGATGAACTTTTCGATTCGAAAAAAGTGGAAAATTTTAAAAACAATTATTAGTCGTTTGACTGAAAGAACTTGAGCTGTGTTTACACCGGAGTTAATAGCACGAGTTAGAGCACGGGAGAACATGTGTGAGAATGTGTTTCAGAGATAAAGAGGAGGAGGAAAAGAGATGAAACTATGGAATATAATGAGGAAAATGAAGACAGAGCTACTTAGGATAACCAGGACTACAAGTGAGTTGAAGAGAGATGGAGGAACAGGTCGGAGGTGAGAAGCACTGGAAAACGTATGAGAGAATTTAGAAAAAACATCGACTGAGAAAGAGAGGGAAAGTCAGAAATTGTGAGAGAAACAAGTGTAAGAGTAATAGTAAACAACTATTCTCATATATATATATATATATATATATATATATATATATATATATATATATATATATATATATATATATTATATATATAGATGGAGATGGATACACTGGAAAACTTATGAGAGGGGACTGAGCAAAAAAAATCTACTGAGAAAGAGAGAGAGTGACAAAAATGTGAGAAAAACAAGTGTAAGAGTGAGGCAGAAGTAATAGTGTTAAATCGCCGTGAAAATGAGATGATGACAACGATCTGTTTGTTTATTTCTTCTTTCCCTCTTCCTCTTTAAACCCTCCACCCCTTCCTTAATTCTCAGCCTTCATCCCTTCTTCTCTTTCCCCTCCTTCTCCTTCTAAGCTCTATCCTTCGACTATCTCAACCATTCCTTTTTTCGAGAGGCCATTGTTGTTTTTTCAGGCATCTGTTATTTTTTTTCTCTCAGTAAGAGACAGAATATTGGTACTGTCACCTTGCTTTCTTTATCATGAACTCCAACACTTTCTACACCTTCCTTTCCCTTTTCTTTCTTTCCTTTTCATTCTTCCCCTTTTCTTTCTTTCCCTTTCTTTCTTTCCCTTTTCTTTCTTTCCCTTTTCTTTCTTTCCCTTTTCTTTCTTTCCCTTTTCTTTCTTTCCCTTTTCTTTCTTTCCCTTTTCTTTCTTTCCCTTTTCTTTCTATGTTATTCCTGTACTCGTTTTTTTCTCTCGTTTCTTCTATTTCAACTATTTTTCATCTTCTTTTCCTTTCCCTCGACATTCTCATGCTTTCCAATTATCACTAGTTTCCTGTACCAAGCTCTATTTCCACTTTGTTGTAGTTTTTCCCTCTTTATCATATTCCTACACCTTTTATTCATTCCTATCCTTATTCCCATCCAAATTTCTTTCCAGTCCATTGATCCAGTCCATCCCTTGTTCATTCATTTCCCTACACAAGGGCCACGTCTGCTACTTTATCACAATTATCTTCTTTTTCTTCTTCTTCTTCTTCTTCTCCTTCTTCCTCATCTTCTTTTTCTTCTTCTACTTCTCCTTCTTCTTCTACTTCTTCTTCTTCTACTTCTTCTTCATCTTCTTCTTCTTCTTCTACTTCTACTTCTTCTTCTTCTTTTCTCCTTCTTCCTCCTCCTCATCGTCTTCTCCTCTTTATTATTCCTCGTCTTCTTCTATTTCTTCTTCTTCATCTTCATCTTCTTCTTCTATCTCTTCCTCTTCATCTTCATCTTCTTCTTCTTCTTCATCTTCATCTTCTTCTTCTTCTTCTTCTTCTTCTTCTTCTTCTTCTTCTTCTCTTTTCTCCTTCTTCTTCTTCTTCTTCTTCTTCTTCTTCTTCTTCTTCTTCTTCTTCTTCCTCTCCTTCTTCCTCCTCCTCCTCGTCTTCTCCTTTTTATTCTTCTCCTTCCTTGTTCTCTACTTCTTCTTCTATCTCCTTGTCTTCTCGACTTCTTCTTCACCTCCTCCTTCGTCTTTCTTCTTCTCATTTTTTTTATTCTTCTTCTTCT
Organism: Nilaparvata lugens; assembly: GCF_014356525.2. NCBI lineage: Eukaryota > Metazoa > Arthropoda > Insecta > Hemiptera > Delphacidae > Nilaparvata > Nilaparvata lugens. The sequence continues at coordinate 8,858,937 of NC_052507.1, forward strand.
TCTTTTCCATCATCTTTTTCTCCTTTCATTACTACTGCTTCATATTCATCTCGTCTTTCTTTTTTATCTACTTTTCTACTTTTTTCTCCTCCTTCACGTCCTCCTCCTCCTTCTGCTTCTCCTCCTCCTCTCCAACATCCTTCTCCTCATCCTCCTCTCTTCCATCATTGTCCTCTTCTCCATCATCCTCCTCCTCCTTCCCATCCTCTTCCTCATCCTCTTCCCCATCCACCTCTCCACAATCGTCCTCCTCCTCCTCATTCTCCTCCTTCTATCCTTCCTCCTCCTGCTCCCCATCCTTCACTTCTCAATCATCATACTCCTCCTGCTTCTACTCCTGCTTCTCCTCCTCCTCTTCAACATCCTTCTCCTCATCCTCGTCTCTTCCATCATTGTCCTCTTCTCCATCATCATCCTCCTCCTGCTCCTCCTCCTACTTCTCTTCCTCCTCCCAATCCTCCTCTCCACTATCATCCTCCTCTTTCCCAACATCCTGCTGGTGGAAATCCTCTCCTTCTCCTCCTTCCTCCTCCTCCTTCTCCTACCCATCCTTCTCCCTATCCTCCTATCCTCCATCCTCTTCTCCATCATCCTCCTCCTCCTTATCCTTCTTCTTCCCCTTTACACAACACTCTCAACCATCTATCCTTGTTTCACTCATTGTGCTCTCACTTCTTTTTACTTTTGCCATGTCCCCACTTCACTATGTCTTTCCATTTCTCCGTACTATACCACCAATCCACTTATTACTGTACATCGACTCATGTGGGGAGAGATTCTCTCCCCAGTTAAGGTGCGTACAGATATACGCGCCGCGAACATGAGCAATTCACTTTTAATCAGCTTAATATATCTGTATTTTTACAGAAACGGTATAAGATATAGATATAAAAAGCTTGGCATCACCTGATAAAAAGTGAATTGCTCATGTTCGCGGTGCGTATATCTGTACGCACCTTAAAACATACAGCACATGAACATGAAGCTGACTTTGAGAGACAGAATCCATTTGCAAATCAATTTCGCGAATTTTTCTCCACAGTTAACGGTGCCTGTCAAGTGGAAAAACAGCTGCTTTCCCTGGCATCGCAGACTCAGTTTTATTTCCACATCATTCCCTGTATTATTTCTTCAGTTATTGCTTTAGAAGCAACTGAAAGAATTTGCTAAAATAGTAAAGTTCAGGAAAAACAAGCGCGTGGTTTCGACACGTGCACATTGAATCCGATCTCGTGGAGTTCAATTTAAGGTCAATTATTCTTATGGAGAAGTTTAGTTGAATAACAATTCTATAGTAATTCAACCGATGTAAAAAGTTGAGTTTGGATTCGATGTTTGTAGAAAATAAGATCCTGATTGCCGCTCGAAATGGGTGGAAATCTTAATGAAAGTACCAAGATGCCATTTGGAAAATTTCGACTGGCAACAGAGCAACGTGATGAACCAGAGAGTTTAAAATGTTCTGTAGTGAGGTCCACGATATAATGGCAGTGTACGATTGACAATACTGTTGCTGACCTTTTCTATCATACAACAAAACAGATAGTGCTATCTCTCTCTCACTTTGAAATGTTGTCGGTTAGCCAGAATATTTAATTATACTTTCGACAGTGACTGTGGAAAAGTAAACGAACAATTCTCAGCCGCCATTTTTCTCTTCATTCTATCAAAATACTGTAGTACACAAGTCGTATAATTGATTTGAAATGTATTTTTGAAACAATGGAATAATTTTTGACATTACCGTATGAGAAACACAAATTAAAGTACCTGAAATGACATTTTAAAAGTTGATAACTAACCATCCTGGACTTCATCCATGCTTCAGTTAGCCTACATGTATAGGTTAGACCTACTCGTACCGGTATAAATAATATTGAAAGGTTATTTCAGAAATATTTCCATTGAAATTATTCATTTTGAATAGAATATCTATTTTTTTATTATTTTAAAAATAAATTGGAATAGAATACCTACCAAATAGCTTAATTTCTGTTGTTTTGAAATTAAGATTGTTGTATCACAGTTTTTTAATTATCCGCACCTTCAGGTTTGTAAAAAAATAAAAATCTGATCTTAGTTATGAAAGCAAATTTTCAAATCAAATTATAAAAAAATATACTTTCTTGATTAATTTGACATTTATTGATTATTCTATAAGAAAATGATAATATATTATTATAAAAATTTAATGGGAGGAATTGAGTAACAGCTGTGTACACTCAGTGGCAAAATCGAGAGACTTGACAACGTTTTCTCCTATCTTTCTTCACTGCCATTATAACGTGGACCTCACTATATTCATACTTCACACTATACAGATTGTTCCAGAAATCACTACCAATGATATTCTAGGGGAATCATCGTTCATGGATAAAAAACGTTATTATCTAATTATAGTTTTCAAACTGTTAAACATGAGTGTTTCTAAAATAGACTGACACTTTGTAAGTGGAATCCTCACAAAAAAAAAAAAAATTATGGAAAAGTTATAATAATAAAATATAATTATAGCACCCTTCAAAATTGATAAAAAAAATAGATTGAGAATACAAATTATAACAACTAGTTATAATTATAATAACTGATATAACTGTCTGAACCAAGACTTGAGTGTAAAATTGAATAGATTCCAATCCATTTGTGGAACAATAAATAGGACTTTGAGAAACAGAGCCAGGAGAGAGACAAAACTCAAATTCTATAAGGTTATGGCTATTCCAACGCTCTTATATGGCTCTGAATCTTGGATACCTAGGAAGAAAGAATGGAGTAGGTTACAGGCTGCCGAAATGAGGTTTTTAAGAGCAGTAAAAGGGTGCACAAGGAAAGACAGGCTTCATAATGTTGATATAAGAAGCGAGCTCAACATAATCTCCATATGGCATAAGATCGAAGAAAATCGGCAAAACTGGAAAGAGCATGTTGAAAGGATGGAGAGCGACAGGATTCCCAGGGCAGTCATGTTGTATAACCCGGTTGGAAGGAGAAGTGTGGGCAGACCCCGTAAAAGATGGATGTGATTTTGAAGGTGAGTTTGAAGTCGGAACAGGCAAATTGCCTAATCCTTGTAGGAAGACGACGACGACGAACTGTCTGAACACTGAAACTAGTTGTTATAATTTGTATTCTCAATCTATTATTTAATTTATTTCAAGGAGAACTCAAATTATATTTCATAAATGGAAAAAAGTAGCACTGAATTCATACATTTTAAGAAAAGTTCCAGTAAACATGTGTCCTAGAAAGCTTTGTTACAGAGATAATAATGGCAGAAGATTGCACATCTTCTTCGAATTTCTAATTTTATAATTTCTTCACTTCCTCATAAGAATAATATAGAATATGAGAGATTTAAAATGAATTGAATTTTATGAGAATATGTTATTCATTATGAATCTCTAAATAATAATATACGAAAGCATGCTCCTGTAAAATATTAATTTTATTTAATTAAAGTGAAGTTTTTGACAACGTTCTAAGTCTATTCAATAATATACTATTAGTATAGTTTTTACTGTGGATTATAGATCAGACAATGGAAACCGTGATTCAAAATTCAAATGTATTTCAATATGTTTTGCCAACAATCTAGTTCACTTCTCAATTATGTGTCATGTCCATGTTTTTGAATCACTCGTAGTATCATTCATTTAAATTTCTGAGTAAAATTTCTTCATCTACCACTTCTCTCTCTACTGCTCTCCCT
>NC_052507.1:8862745-8973065 GCF_014356525.2 Nilaparvata lugens
AGCGTGGATTGTATTACCAATGTTGCCACCTGTAGTACTGAACGTCCAACTTTGTAAAATGATGCCATCCTACCTATTACAAGAATAATTACTTGGCAGCACGGAGAGCTGCTACGCGCCCACCGGAAGGTGTTGTGCACTCAATATCTAGAGGAAATGTTATTAATTGATGTTGCTTTCCATGATGGAACACTATAAATGATAACTTTGTTATAGCTTAGACAATATGTTACTTGTAAATATTTGAAAAAACACTTAGTTTTGTTAGAGTATTGAGGAATGCACTTAATGAGGCTCATCAGGCTGATGAAGCTCCTCTTCAGGAGTGAAATGCATTCCTCAATACTCCAACAAAAGTAAGTGTTTTTTCAAATATTTACAAGTAACACAGTGTCTGAACCACAGAATACAGTTATCATTATAGGAGTTTTCTCTGGTCTGAACTATAACAAAGTTGAATGTTATTGGGCTTATTTCATTAGGTTTATTCCATTGCCCTGGTTGGAATTGTATTCAAATATATTTTCACAAACGTTATTAATACAGTACGAGAATAATCATACGGTACATTTTGGACTTTTAAAATTTGGGAGAGAAATAGTACAAGGAGTATCCTTAGTTTTCCCAATCAGTGCTACTTTGTAAGAATTATGAATAAATAAATTAAATTATAAATAAAATAAAAGTTGCAAACCTTGTTGAATGAAAATTAATATTGTGGAGAATTTCCATATTAAAAAACACAGTAGGCTATATTTTGTCACATCCACATTATTTATTGTACATTTATATAATACAATTTTATTTTATAATACAACATTCATATAATAAAGAACTGCAGCTGAAGATGTGCTGGTTTCAGCACGGAACTGCAGTTCTGAATTAATGTCTAATACATAATGTGGATATGACAAAATAGAACCATAGAGAAACAATAGCGTAAGTAGATATCACATGGTATAGGGAATTTATGTCGCAACTTTTACTGTTATCTTAAGCCGATTACTGTCGATTATTGTCAATTTTTACTGTTTTGTTGGGGTGAGAGTGTATGAACGGCACAATTTGAGAGACTACCAGCGTCACACAGCTGCATAGGGAAGAAGTACGTGAACTATCGGCTTGGGATAACAGTAAAAGTTGCGACATAAACGCCCTATACCATCGGATATCTACTTATGCTATCGTTTCTCTATGATAGAACTGTGTTTTTCAAAGTTGCAAACCTCTTTGAAAACTAAAACGACAAGAGCTGTCTTCTCTTTCAATATCAATTCCGTTCTGTGGAATCATTTGTTTGCGATTGACATAGAACATAACTGTGACTTCAACTAACTAAAGTGAGTTTTAGTTAGAAATCCAGTTAGCGACAGTTAACTATTTTGCTCGAGGAAGACGAGAGCAAAGGAAATGGATTTTCTCTCTCGCTTTCTAGCTGACTCGCAAATTGAGAATATTTCGCTTTGAACGTTTCATCACATCGTAATAATTCGAGGACACTGGAGTTCTGTAAACAGTCATCTGATTAATGTCTCTCAGTTACCGCGTCTCTCTCTCTCAAGGGAAATATAACTCAGGTTAGACGCAAAAGTTTCGAATATTATACCTGGAAAGTTTATAAAATATATTACTGGACATTCATCTCTACTCCCTTCAACCTCACACTCCCTCTCTCTCAGGTTTTCACCCTCTAATCAAAACTGGATTCTCTCTTCCACACTCTATCGCATCCTCTCTCACTCACTCATTCTACTCATTCTCCAGCTCTCTCTTTTCTATTTTACCTGCATCGTCTCTTTCACTATATCTCTCTTTTTTCACTCACATACTCTCTTTCTTTATCTCTCTCTCGCTCTCAGTTTGTTTTTCTTCCCCTTCATCACAAACTGATTCTCTCTCCCCCCACACTCTTACTCTACCTCTCATTCACTCATTCTATAACTCCCTCCCCTTTCTGTTTTAATTGCTTTCTCTCACTCACACACACACACACAAACTCTATCCCTCTCACTCCCACTCTCTATCTATTATTCTTTATCAATCTATATATCTATCTCACTCTCTCACTCGCTCACTTTCTCTCTCTCTCCCACTCTCTTACTCTACCTCTCTCGTTCACTCATTCTTTAACTCTCTCCCTTTCTCCTTTTCTTGCTCCCTCTTAATCACACACACAGACACTCTCTCTCACTCTCTCTCTCACTCTCTCTCTCTCTCTCTCTCTCCCACTCTCTATCTATTATTCTTTATCAATCTATCTCTCTCTCACTCGCTCACTTTCTCTCTCTCCTTTTCATACTTTGTAAAATTCGTTGAATAATTAGCATTACAGTTATTCAATGTGAATTAGTGCATAAGCCAGTAATTATTGTAACAAACATAATTAAAGAACTCTAATCCAATCTCTTTCTCTCTCGCTCTCTCTTTCACTCTCTCTCGCTCTCTCTCTGTATCAAACGATGGTCATGATATCTTCTCAAGACGTTTCCTAGAATTCAGCTTTCCAACACTATCACTCTCTCACTCTCTTTCACTAACACTCTCTCACTCTTTTTCACTATCACTCTCTCACTCTCTTTCACTATCACTCTCACTCTCTTTCACTATCACTCTCTCTCTCTTATCAACAACCGATGGTCATCACATCCCCTCCAGACGTTTCCTAGAATTCATTCAGCTTTGCAACACTAAATTCATTTTCTGTGAAGTCAAAGCTTTGATGAAGTTGAGTCCCTGTTATGAGTAAAAATTCATTTTCAAGTCAATAAATGAGTTTTCTCTGAATAACAATTTCTGAAATTTCTCACCTTCGATAGGATACTATCAAAGGGTATTTTACCTGGAAGTCTTGAGAAATTTGGCCCTCCTTAACTCTCCTAGAAGTGCGACTTGAACTCTACAAGTCGAGTTCTTAGAATCTGATAAATTGAGTGCTTAATGTCATGTGGCATTAAATGAAGTCTATCAAATTGTGGAAGTTATTTTTGAACGTGATTATTCTGAACGTATTATGGAATTACTTTTCCATTTAATATGATTGCCGGGAAGAAATTTCAATGAAATTGAGGTGGGCAAATATAAGCTGAACTTATTAGATTGAAGCTCAACTGGCAAGGGAACAGGTTCTTGGAATGAACAGTCTATTTTTATGAACTGATCCATCTAGCCAAAAAATAAAGCAATTTTATTGTAGAAGTTTTCTCTGTATCTAGCAGAATCCCTAGTAGATATCATAAGTTTATTATCAAAAAGTATTTTTGAGAATCGGTGTTATACTATGAGCACGGGAAAGGGGAAGCATATAATTGAAACACAAGAATATTGTACAGTATCACGAATTCATTTGAAATGAGGTTTCTGCATGGAACATATATGTGAAAGTAGAGAAGGCAGTTCCAGAAAGACAGATATCAGAGCTCAGGTGAATATTTTTGCAATAAAAGATAAAATGAATTGGAGTAGGAATGATGGCAGTCGTTATTGTACAAACCAGTGTTGGTAAACGAGATAGAGGACGTGCAAGTGAAAGATGGTCTATTTATTTATTTGTGGAAACAATCACAAATAATATAAATATGATTGGGAAGGAATAACAAGCTTGGCCCAAAACTATTTAATTCCCAAATTTTGATAACATGTTCAAAGAAATAGGTTATGTTTCTACTGTGAAAAATAGGCCATTGAGAATAGCATTGACAATTGTCATACATGAAATTGTCATAATAATCACAGATATATAATACATTATAGAGGCGAAGAGGTTCGGAACAGGCAATTATGCCCAACCGTAAAAGAAAGAAGATGGAGAAGATCGTCTTTTTTTTAATTACAGACATGTTTCGACACCTATAGGTGCGAACAGACTTATGCGCCAAAAGTACTATACAACTGAACATTCAATCATGGAGCAACCAACACTGCTTTGTTGCGTTGCCGAACGAAGTTGCTTTACGGACAAGAACTGCGTTGCGAAAAAGAGTTGCCCAGCGACAGAAGTTGCGTTGTGACAAAAGTTGCGTTGCGACAAAAGCTGCTTTGTGGACTAAAGATGCGTTGCGACAAAAGTTGCACTGCGACAAAAGTTGCGTTGTGAAAAAAGTTGCTTCACGTACAAAAGTTGCGTTGCCGACACATTAGAGCAAAATCCAGTGACATCGCACCATTACCGATCTGTACCTAGACTTCACACACCAATACATGTACACAAATATATTAAAACAGACACAAATACAATAACACAAAAATATTGTTACAGACACAAATACATTGAAATAGAAACAAATACATTCTTACAGACACAAATACATCTCACAGACACAAATACATTGTTTCACACCCAGAAACATATATACAAATACATTGACGACACAAGTGATGTTCGATATATTATTTGGAGCGGCCAGCAAAAAGCAGCGGAAATGCGGTCTAAAAGGGTAGCCAGGGTGAAATTCATGCGGATTGCAGACTGTATTGAGAACTCTTGTTTTGAATTGAGAAAGTTTTGAGGAGTAAGTTGTTGCCAGTTGAAAAAGTTGGAAGGCTGCAGGCACAATGGTCTATCGACTCATTCGCTGTCGCCAAAATTCACAACTTTGTCACACTCTTTCTCTCTTGTTTATCAATTTTCTCTCTCCTTGTCTGTATTCTCACTTTTTCCAACAGTCTCCAGGCCATGAATCTGTTTCTAGCCTCCATCAATATTCTGTAAATTCGTTTCATCTCACACAATCCTCAATAATAAGCTTTTATCAATATTTTCTGGCATAGGTCGTAATTAATGAGCTGGAATCCTACAAAGTATCATCAGAAAAAGTGGCCGAATTTAGTAGAAATATAATTCTGAGACCTATCGCAAGAAAAAAATACATGCTACTAATACCAGTATTTACTTTGTAACTTGTGAAATTCCTAATTAAATGACTACTGATTGAAATGTATGAATTACAGGAATACTTACATTTATTTATTTATTTATACTGTGCGTTTATTTAGTTATACTATTGCTTTCGGAAAGTCCCTGTGCACCAAGTGACATGACGGGAATAGTTTCACGGTTAGGTTGGTAGCGCTGTGCTGTTGCCGAACACAATGTAATCATGTATTAAAGTATGGTTTGAAAAAGTTATTGCGGTATTGAATAATTTTTTTTTTTGAAATGCTTAGTCATTTCTTTATACATATTTTCATTTTTCCCTAATCACAATTCCACTGCACAGCGACTTTCCGAACGCCTGTAGAATAGAATTATAGTACCTTTATCGAATTAATAGAATAATCAATTGAAAATACAAATTATAACAACTTTTTTCAGTGAAACTGAGTTCTCCTGAAAACCTACACATGGTGTGGATCACAAAATCTATATATATATAAAAGCGAAATGGCACTCACTCACTGATTGACTAACTGACTCACTCACTCACTCGCAGAATTAAAAATCTAACGGACCAAAAACGTACAAATTTGGTAGGTATGTTCAGTTGGCCCTTTAGAGGCGCACTAAGAAATCTTTTGGCAATATTTTAACTCTAAGGGTTGTTTTTAAGGGTTTAAAGTTCGTCTTTTAGCATGTATATTCTTCTTATTCCAATCTCTTAATAATAATAGATTAAAATGTCCATACCATATGATAATATAGGAATATAAAGAAAATAAAAATCTCAGTACCCTTTTTTTAAAATATTTTATCACTACATGTTTCGGACATTTATGCCATTTTCAAGTGAGCTCACTTGAAAATGGCATAAATGTCAGAAACATGTAGTGATAAAATATTTCAAAAAAAGGGTACTGAGATTTTTATTTTCTTCATATTTATAATTACAAGTAGCCCTATACAGAAAAGAGATAATATAGAACTATAATCTAGGGAGAGTACCTCTTCGAAACAGTTGTTAACTGGTAACTAAATTGATAATTTTGTCAGGTTGGCATTAAGTTGAGTTGACTTTGTTAGGTTGGCACCAAGTTGAAGATGGAAATGCATTTATCGCGGAAAAATTGATTAGGCACTGCTACTTCAATCAGAGCTATTCCTGGGAATATTATATTACTAGCCGTCAGGCTCGCTTCGCTCGTCATATCCGTTTAGCCAGACGTTTAGTCTGGACCCATTCCTGGACGATCCAGTCGGGGGTCCAGGGGGCGGAGCCCCCTGGCTAGACGGATATGGCGAGCGAAGCGAGCCTGAAGGCTAGTAGATTAAAAAATAAAATTATAGTACCCATTTTTTGAAGTTGATAGAATAAAAGATTAAAAATACAAATTATAACAACTACTCTCAGTGAAACTAGGCTTTCCTAATAACCTACAGATGGTGTGGATCACTGAAACTATAGAAAACTATTATTCACTAAAATTCACTATTCATTAAACACTAATAACTATTATTCACTAAAACTATTATTGTTTTAAATTGAAAAAAGGATACTATAATTTTATTTTATAGACTACTAATTAGTTAATTTGAGAAGAGTTCACCCGACTGAGTCATCTTTCTATAGCTATGTCCATGTTATAGAGGCAGTGGAGAAGGATAGGAGAACAACGTGGCCGATCATCTGTCTTGTCAATGCCTTCTATAGACGTTAGCTGATACAGGTTCATTGATGTAATATCAACTGTCCATTCTCGTTTGAAATAATCAATTATATTTTATTGAGCAAAAAATTCTATTTCTCAATAACTTCATAATTAAGATGAAATATTTTGTTAATTAATTATTAAATAACTACCAATGCTCTTATATGGCTCTCTATCTTGGATACCTAAGAAGGAGGAATGGAGTATGTTACAGGCTGCCGAAAAGAGGTCTTTAAGAGCAGTAAAAGGGTGCACAAGGGAAGATAGGCTTCATAATGTCGATAAAAGAAGCGAGCTCAACATAATTTCCATATGGCAGAAGATTGAAGACAATCGGCAGAACTTGAAAGATCATGTTGAAACGATGGAAAGCGACAGGATTCCCAGGTCATGTTGTATGAAACGGTTGAGAGGAGAAGTGTGGGCAGACCCCGTAAAAGATGGATGTGATGGTGAGTTTGAAATCGGAACAGGCAAATTGCCTAATCCTTGTAGGAAGACGACGACGAATTATCAATTCTACGTGGTTAAAAGACGATCTGGCAAGAGAGCAAAGTGAGAGATAGCGCTATCCGCTTTGTTGAACGATAGACAAGGATAGCAATGGTATTGCTAATCAAACACTGCCATTATAACGTGGATCTCACTATAGTCCCATCCAGAATACCCAGGATGAATCATAAAATTCGGAGAATAAAACTAAATAAGGGATGAATCATTCCTATGAGTCGAAACATTATCAATCATAAATCAATTTCCACAATAATCAATGTATGCTGATAACCTCGCAAATATATAAACCATCAACTGTAATTTTCTCATTCAGTGATGTATACTGAATCCCAGACAACCATAACCCCACAAATATACTCAACCAACTACTGGATTCTCGATAATATCTCCAATCGAGCTGATCTCGAAACTTTATGACCGACCAATCGACGAGAAGAAGCACTCCTTTTGCCGGGCCATAAATAATTTCCACCACCAGTTCAAGTTTCTATCGGGATGGCAATTTCTATCTTCTATAGATCTTTCTATAGAAACCTATTTATAGATAACGGCTTCTAGGGTTGCAGTGTACGAAAGAACACCCTGTAACTCACGATATCAATTAGTTTTGGCTTCCGGGCTGGTCCCCCTTCCCCTTTCGATTTTCAGTCCCCCCCCCCGAGCCCCCCCGGGCATCTACCCTGGAACATTACTTTGAACAGGCCCCCAAAACTTAGAGCGGCCCAAGTTTGGTTCTTGGTTACCTGTTTAGGGGAAGTTATAGGGGTGCTGCTACTACTTGGGATGAAAGCGAGAGTTTAAGCGCTCAGAAGAAGAAGAAACTCTCTCTGACTTTGTGAGAGAGAAACATAGACTGTGAGAGAGAGATATGTGGTTGGAGAGAGAGTGAGTAAGGAGGTGAGAGGGTAGAATGCGATAAGAGAGAGTGTAGAAAGTTCAGCATTCAGAAGAGAAAAATCTATCTGACTTTGAGAGAGAAAGAGACAGAGGGAGGAAGAGAGTAACTGTAGAAGAAATAGAAATAGAAATAGAAGAAATAGAAGAAATAGATGGATGGAGAATGAGGGAGAATTATATTAGATTAGATCAGATAAGATTTCTTTATTTATGTATGTTACAATAATTACTGGATTATACACTAATTTACATAAAATTACGATAATGCTAGTTATTCAAAGAATTTTACAAAGTATAAATAATTAATCAATGACAATAAAGATTGAATGCAATCAGAATAACGATAATATAATAATGTAATGTAACTTCATAAATCGGCGGTGTTTCAACAAATAATTGTCGATTCTTTGAGAAGGATATAAAAAAATATCTTTCCAATCAACACACGACCGGGACAGAGACAGAGACAGAGAGAGAGAGAGAGAGTGACTGTGTGACTGTGGAAGAAATGGATAAATGAAGAATGAGGGAGAAGAGAGAATGTAGATAACCATTAAGAAGAAGAAACTCTCCCTGACTTTGAGATAGAAAGAAAGGGTGAGCAAGAGACTGTAAAAGGACTAGATGGATAGAGAGAGAATGAGTGAGAGGAAGAGAGAGTGAGTGAGTGTGAATAAGAGAGAGAATTGAAGTGATTTTGAAGAGTTGAGCATGGAGAAGAAGAAACTCTCTCTCTCACTTCGAGAAAGGAAGAGAGACTGTGAGAAGGATAGATAGTGGGAGAGGGAGAGAGTGTGAGTTGGAGAGAGTTGGAAAGAAGTGGACAGAGTGAGAGAGAATGGAGAAAGTTAGAATGAGATGAAACGCATTACAATATTGGATGTAATTGGATCACAAGGTAACTGCTACATCTGCTACAAGAAATTATCCATGTGAATGAGCTGATTGCTGAATCTGTTTCAATTAGTGATCAATTGGAGTTGAATTGTACTCATAAACACCTGCAGTAGCTGAACTTCGAATTGTTCAGATTGTTTTGCTCTACATTGGATTGCTTTACAACTAGTTTATTATATACTTGCTATTTGATACTAGATTATTATCATACTTGCCAGATTATTCTATGGTATCACATAGGGCTGTTCACACAGTCAAAGCTTATAAAAGCTGATGGCTGATTGAATTAATTGATGATTGTCATTTTTGATAATTTTTTGACTTAAAATGAACCACATTTAAGACTAACGTACAAGACTTATTATGAATCTATTCCAGTTTCAAATGGAATTTAGTTTAAACTGAAACTATGAAAACGGCTCTTAGAAGTATAGTGGGAAATCAGACTGTCCATAAACAACAATCCAAACCTTGGTTGTACGATGACCAATTTCAAGAATGGTGTGGATCCGAATGGATCTCATTATTAGTTTTGGATTTATTTGAATTCAGTTCAACTGAATAGGAAACTGATTTCAGTGCCATACCGACATAGCAGTCTGAATTTCTATTATTTAATAAAATTTCAAATATTAGTAAAATAGCATCACTCACCACTGAAAGATCTCTCGGTTATAATCAATATTATGTGTTTGGTTGAGCAGCTCGTGATGGGAAATGAAATTGGAGATCTTCAATCGAATTGAATGAAAAACACTGAGGAATTGTCAAAAAACCACTGATTTATTGATAATTAGAAAGACCGGTTTCGGTTATTACACCATTGTCAATCTCTGATAAACTGGTTTATGGAATAAACTGGATTATCAGAGATTGACAATGGTGTAATAACCGAAACCGGTCTTTCTAATTATCAATAAATCAGTGGTTTTTTGACAATTTCTCAGTGTTCTTCATTCAATATGAATAATTACCACAATATCAACTTCTCAACTACACAAAAAGTTCAATTGAATTCATTCACTTCAAGTCCAATCAAAGTGATATTTCTATCTTGAATCTTCAATAATCAACAATGTTCTGTCAATCATAGTTTAAAAAAAATTAAAATATGAAATTTTCAGCTTCAATATTATCAGCAAAATTCTATATTCTTGTTCGCTTTCCAATATGTTTGGGAATAAGTTTTCTTAATTGAAATCCAAAATTTTTGAAATAAAAACTCAGTAAGGTAAATTGGAAAGTATCAGTGAGTTTCTTTTCAAATTTTGTATTTTTCTATCAGTTCTATCTTTCCATCCACTGAATTGAATTATTCTATTTCTCATCCTGAAATCTGAAATATCTATTTTTTTCAAACACTTGGACTTAGTTTTTTAACCTTGCGGGGACCTTCCTTATTTCTATTGTATTATTTAATTTTAAACTGTGCACTATTATTCCAATGTTATTCTAATTTCTAAGTTTCCATCTTCTGTTATTATTATTAAGGATAAAACGTGAAGAACCTGATATTATGTATGACCTATATTCTTTGGTATAAATAGGAGATTACATTGGGTAGGTTATACGACAAGGCAGAAAATCTAGAAGGATCTCTCAGCCGATAAAAACCATATGAATAAAAAAGTTTAAAAATTTTTCAAGTTTCCATCCTTGGAAATTTGAGGTATGATAACTGATACCATGAGGATAACATACAAATAAAAATAGAAATACAAGTACCCTTTTTAAAATTATTTAATCAAATATTTTTCAATCACTTGATAATGGCATCAAAACCGAAACATGTTGGGATTAAACAATTTTGAAAAGGATAACTTGGATTTCTATTTTTATTTTATTCAACAGTAGCCCCTGAGGAAAAAAGACAACATGATCATACCTATGACTATTCCCTATCATGAATCTCCCTATCATGATATCACCACCTATCATGATCATCCCTAATCTGACACTGTGTCATAAAATATGCCAAGCTACCGGTTAATGGCCACTGCAGGTTATGGGGTGAGGTCATAAGGTTATGACCCGATTAGTTCCGGCCAAGCACCCGATAACCAATTTATTGCTGTTTCAGCGATTTGTTAATAATTACACACTTTTGCCACCAGAGGGAGTTTGCACCGGATTAATCAGGGAATTGATTCAGAGTAGGGTCTGTTTCCATTGCCACAAATCCCTGCGACATGTTGCAGAATTGTCTATCTGTTTTCAGATTCTACAGCCTGTTCAGCTATTTATTTGAACATATTTCTACAATCAAATGTAAAATTATGGATTTGTTGATAAATGTGAATTAGATGATCCATCTAAAAAAAAGGATATCCTGGCTAATTTAAGAGAATGGTATGGCTGCAACTCGAGGGAACTATTCAAGGCCGAATTTAATAAAGTGAAAATTGCCGTGATGATTTCCAACCTCCGATAGGAGAAGGAACCAGAAGAAGAAGATGATACTATGCAATTACAATTACTATCAGGATATTTACACACACATCGAGTTTTGCACGTACGATTTTTTGCCGTCCTTATATATTCTATCAGATTAAACGGAACTTGACAAACATCATCTGTTTGACACAATCTGTTCAAACTAATGGAAATTTTAAATACGGCAAAGAATTGTGCGTCCATAAATCGATGTGTGTGTAAGTAGCCTAACAGGCTTCATTCAACTACCTCTAATATTATAATATTACCAATCACTAGGCTTCCGGTATCTTATTCATTTATAATACAAGCATTATTATATTATTATGAAGCCTACAAAGGTTTTGCAATTCTATCATATCACAGATTAGCAATAGTTTTTCGAGTTTCAGCTTGATAATATTTACTCCTTGTTCACTGTCTTGTTCAACATAATATATATTCTCACTTGAAAATGACTTTGAAGTTGAGAAATGTTGTAGAAAATAGAAATAAATGTTTGAATAGTTATTTGTGCAACTAGTGCGCAAAGTGACAGTTTGCTGCACCGAAAGAAACGTTTAGGCACGAGCCGTAGGCGAGGGCGGAATGGTTACTTGAGTGCAGCAAACGAACTTTGCGCACGTATTTCACGTTCAATTTTTCCTACAGTTACCATTGAATATGAAAAGTGGTTGATTATGGTTAAAATTATGGCTGAAATCAATCAAATGTTTGTCTGTATAATTTTGTTATTAATAACAACTTCAATTTATTTTAAACTTGATAATCCAATTGAAAATCAATAATTTATTCAAATTAAAAATTAAATTGATCCAATTAATTTGAAAATTTGAAAAATTTTGAGTGAATCTTAATTTCTAAATAATTTTTCAACCTATCAATTTATGAATGAAGAAAAATATTATTTGAAATAACGAATAATAATATTTAAAATGTATAATTCAATGAGTTCTCATTCTTATATATATGAAAATCAGAGAATTAGATACAACAAATTCGCATACAAAATACACGCCAACAATGTCAACAGCTGATTGGGATGGCTGCAAGATAATACGCAAAGTATTAAGAGTACGCAAAGTAATACTTTGCGCACTAGAGCGGAAAAGTGATTGTTTGCATTCTGTAATCAGTGCAGGAATGGTCACTTTCCAAGGTAACTGTAGGAAAAGGGTATTTTTTGTTTTTTATATTTCCTTTGCTTTCTTTGCTGGTTATACTTTTTATACAATGTGGGTGTCAAATTCAACTATAATAGATGTTAGTCGTGACCTATTAACTGGGCTATCGATATTCCATTATTTTCGATATTCATAGTCAAATCGATTCAAGGAAAAATCAGCGAAAAAAGGAGTGTTGGAAGGCGACATGTTTCCTGGCTTAAAAAATTGAGGGATTGGTTTGACTGCAGCAGCAAAGACTTGTTCGGAGCGGCAGTGAATAAGATCCGGACTGCTGTGCTGATAGTGAACCTCCGATAGAAGACACACTAGAAGAAGAAGAAGAGTCAAATCGAATATTACTTTCTACTGGATAGAAACACTCTAAACTCTCCGAATAAATCATATAATATGAAACATGTTCCTACAAATAATTCACTGAGCTGAAAAGTGGTCTCAACTCCACGATTACAAGGAACTCTATTCCAATATCCATTAGAATTCAGTTAAAGTATTGCTCTTGACCGTCAGTGAACTATTCACATTCGGACCATATATTGTAACCTGGATTTGCACAACAATGTACATTCTACATCGTACATGTTCAGACAGAATGCTGAGTACCCAATACAACTATTTACCCTTTTACTGAAGTTTACCAACCACTTTGACTCTGATTGTGTTGTCTTCGATGGATCAAGGAACAATGTTCGTGCTCTTCCTATGGCCAGTTTCACACGGCAGAGACCTCGCTCCTGGAATATCATATTACGGAAGATCATATTTCATATTTTGCAGCTCTCCTGTACTTTCACATGGGGATCTTACGAATAAGCCGACAGATCCAACAACTATGCCGACGTTTGCTCAAACCTATGACTCATCACTTTTTCTCAAAGTCTAACTTCCTTAAAAATATAGATAGAAGATTTCTGATTTCGGATTTGGATTCAGCGACCTCAAATTCTTTAAAGCGTAAGTCCCATTTTCAAAAATACCCGAAAACAAGGAGTTATAGCTGTTTTTAATATAGCTTTCCATTATCATATGATTATATAGTACATACTAAGATAATAATACTCCTGCCTCACAAAGGACAGGCAAAGGTTTTAAGAAGTTTTTGAACACCTGAGAAGTTTATACATAAACATTTTTAATTTTTAAAAATTCTAGTTTCCCAAAAAAATATTGAACTATGAAAAGATGAATCCAAATATGAAATCATAAATCATCTCCACTCATCACCCAATAAAATAGGAGGAAAAGGAATGTTGTACAGTAAAATTCACTGAATTTCAATTGTCATTCAACAATCCAATTTATCAGGTTCAAATCGTTGAATATCACTTTAAATTCCCAGCAATTATTGACTATTTCTTTTTACAATCAGAAAAATCTATTATGAACATACAGTATAAACATTGTGCTGATCTGAATCGATCTATGGTAATAATAGGAATTGAGAGTATAGAAAATGTCATGGCATTCCAAGTAGTGATGTCTGTGTATTAGAACTGCTGAGTTGATAATGCATACTGAAAAAAAGTCATGAATAGCTCAGACCAGCCTGGCGACTTTGATGCTTTTGAAACCAGAATCTTGTTTTATTTTTATTAAAGAATGATACGGAATGAAAACCATGTATCATAGTACAAAGCTTTGTATCATGAGTAAGATTGACAATCATGGCTTGTCGATTTTAGTTGCTGACCTAAATCCTCATTCCTCAGTCGTAGAACTATGGACCAAGCGCGAGCATTTGCCTTTTATGTCATATACCGTCGACACAAACTTATGAAATTTATGAAAAGCTTGATAGCTTGAATAGTGATCTGATATTTGTTACACGTTTTTATTCTAAGACATAATATGTCTTAGACTAATTTTTAATGTTTCTTCAATCGGCAGGAAAACTTTGGTTTTTCAAAGTTATCTTACTCCCTTATTTTGGGGTATTTTCAGAAATCAAGATAAATAACCTACCAAATTTCCTACACGAATACAGTGTAAGTTGTATTATAATAGCTAGAGTACTTACGTACTGTATAGTACAGTACCTGTTCGTTTTTACCGTATAATTATATGATAATAGAAAGCTTTATTAAAAACAGCCATAACTTCCTTGTTTTCGGATATTTTCGAAAACGGGACTTACGCTTTAAAGAATTTGGGGTCGCTGAATCCAAATCCGAAATCAGAAATCTTCTATCTATATTTTTAAGGAAGTTAGACTTTGAGAAAAAAGTGATGAGTCATACTTTGTGGAAACGTCGGCACAGTTGTTAGATCTTGCCTCTGCTTGCCTCGAGGGGAAAAGACGTGACAAAACGAGGTTCCTGGATAGGAGTCACCATGTGAAAGACACGATTTGACTCAATGTACTTCGACAAAAAAACGAGAACACTGTTCAGTGTTCAAGTTGCACGTCTCCTATCGTGTGAAAGAGGCCGTATACATCCAAGAATCCAAGCAAAAAAGTACATTGGGTACCTTAAATGTTCACTCCATACTATCCTCCCCATATCATCATGTCTTCCTTTTTGCTATGAGTGTTGTGATTTCTTGTTATTGTTCAATCTTTTCACACTCCACATCACTTCACTTTCTTTCAGCATTCCTCTTTCAAATATTTTTTATGTTTTTCTCAACTCCAAATTACCCTCTTCACGTCATTATTTCCCTTCCTCTATGAGTATTGTGATTTCTCCTTCTTGTTCACTCACTCCACACGCCACACCAATCCTCTCTCTTTCAACTTTCATTTCCCATCTTTGTTTTCTCTTCTCCTCAACTCCTCTCCGTTTCATCATTTTCTTGTTTCCGCTATGAGATTATTTTTCTACTTCTTGTTCACTGTTTCAAAAATTGATGTCAATCTTTGCTATTATTATAGAGAAACAATAGCGTAAGTAGATATCCCATGGTATAGTGCGTTTATGTCGCAACTTTTACTGTTATCTCAAGCCGATTACTGTCGATTATTGTCGATTTTTACAGTTTTGACCGGGTAAGAGTGTATGAACGGAACAATATGAGAGACTACCAGCGTCATAAAGGTTCCAGGAAAGAACTACGTGGACTATCAGCTTGAGATACCAGTAAAAGTTGCGACATAAACGCCCTACACCATGGGATATCTTCTTACGGTATTGTTTCTCTATGCTATAATCCTCTCCCTAGATTCTTCTCATCATTTAGATTTTGTGATTCTTCAAATCAGTTGACAACTTCATCAATTCGTTCTCAGCTGAGCTTTATCCTCTTCTCTTTCACTTTTCATATCACCTCACTTGTCTCACCTTGAATTATCCAATTTCTCTCACTCCCTCCATATGCTTGTCTCCTTGTATTTGTGCATCCTCAAATCAGTTGACATATCTATCAATTATTTTTCTCCTGAACTTTATCCTTCTTGTTTTCAATCTTCGAATCACCCTTCTTGTCACATCTTACATTGTCAGATTCCGCTCACTATCCTTCTCTAATGAATAAACAAATAAGATAAGCTGCAAGTCTCACACAGAAATTGAACAACGTTCAATTGAAAATAAGTCTAAAAGTTGGGGAAACGAGATTGTGGGAGAGAGAGGGAGTGATAGATAGTGTGACAGAGTGTGTGTGAGAGACATATAGAGAGTGGAAGAGAGTGGGATTAGATTAGATTTCGTC
Organism: Nilaparvata lugens; assembly: GCF_014356525.2. Classification (NCBI taxonomy): domain Eukaryota; kingdom Metazoa; phylum Arthropoda; class Insecta; order Hemiptera; family Delphacidae; genus Nilaparvata; species Nilaparvata lugens. Next base: position 8,878,900 of record NC_052507.1, read on the forward strand.
ATTTATTTATGTTACAATATTTACTGGCTTATACACGGATTTACATTAAATGAGGGTAATGCTAATATATTCAACGAATTATTCAAAGTATGAAAAAATATTCAATGAGAATAAAGATTAAATGCAATTAGAATAACAATGATATAAAATTGTAATGTAACTTCATAAATCGGCGGTGTTTCAACAAATAATTGTCGATTCTCTAAGAAGGATATAAAATAATATCCTATAAATATAAAATAATATGAGAGATTGATTGATTAATGATCAATTGCCTCTATTAGAGTGGAGTTCTGACTCCTGGTCCTCTCTGCCACACAAACCTGAGAGAGTGAGAGAGAGTGAGAAAGAAAAAGTGAGAGAGAGAAAGTATGAGGGAGAGCAAGAGAAAGATTAGATTGAATTTCTTTATTTTTATGTATGACCCTTTTTAGGTAATGCTAATTATTCAGCGAATTATACAAAGTACAACAAATTAATCAATGAGAATAAAGATTGAATGCAATTAGAATAACAATAATATAAAATTGTAATGTAACTTCATAAATCGGCGGTGTTTCAACAAATAATTGTCGATTCTCTAAAAAGGATATGAAATGAAATTTGAAATATAAATGAAATAAATACATTATAAATGAAATTTTTTAGTGAAATTTGACAATATCTTTGTTCTCTTATTATGATATAAAATGATATCCTCCCCATCAACATACGACCGGGTTGTAATGGATAGAGCTGTTGGGAATATTATAACATTTGAATATGTTATTTGAATCTAGAATTTAGGGATGAATGAATAAGATGAATGATATCAGATTGAGTAATAGGGAGTACAATATTGCATTAATAATTCGAAATAGATAAATGAAACAAATGTTATGAGGTGGGATTCAATTAAGAGTTTAGAAATTAATTGAGTAATAATGACGATATACAATACTGAGGAACAGAAAATGAACGGAGATGGAGAGTTACAGGAAATAAATTTATTTATTTATTTATCTATATTTTCACAAAGAAGCACTGATTGGGAGAGAAAAACTAAGGATACTTCTTGTACTATTTCTTTCCCAAATTTAGATAACACTTTAAAAGTCCAAAATAGGGTTATGATTTCACTTTACTAAAATTTAGTCAAAAAAATTTCTCAAAAAATAGAAAACTAAGATTTTTAAATTTTGACTGTTGAAAACAGAATAAAAAACAAAAATATCACACTCAAATCACCATTAATTGGAAAATTTTTTGAGTTATTTTACAAAATTTAGAGCCAGAAAAAACACTACTCACTATTCAGCACAGTTGATTGTGATAATGGAGAGAGAGTGTGAGGAACAGAGAGGGATAGTGAGAGAGGAGAGTAGGAGGAAGAGCAAGAGATGAATAGAGGGAGTGGAAGTGAGTGAGTGAATGAGTGAGTAAGAAACAGGAAAATACAGAAGAATTGACGAGGAATAAAATAGAACAAGAAAGGGTTGAACAAGCAGAATAAGAATCTAGGAAATGGAGTGGTAGTGTACATCAAAAGGAATCACACCACTACATCAATACCACAAGAACTCCCCCCACCACCACTGCTACCAACAATACATCTCCAGTGTACAACAGGCCGTACTTCAACAAAAGAGTTCTAGTGTGAATCAGGCCTTATTCGTTGTTTGATGATGAGGGAGGGGTAATGCATAGAAGTGTGCCAGTGTAAGTCCACCCTTCTCACTTTTGTTTTTTAAACCAGGATTGACATCAGTCAACCCTTTGTTTGTATTTATCAAGTAGTGTGAGGCAAATAATCGAATAGCGTGGATTATTCTTGGTACTAATGACGTTGTGATCGTATTGTGATGATTTGTGGATGAATGGGGTGTGTTGTATGCTTATATATACCTATAGACACCCTATTTATTGGTAGTATATTCATTATTATTGGTGAAATATATGGGGTGTGTAATGTAGGCCTATACATACTGTGCTTCTCTATCATGAATCTACTATACCTATAGATATTGTATTGTTTGTAATAGTAGAATAATTTGATTGTTCATTTTTTTTGTGAAACTACCCACAGCATGTTCTGTTGTCGCAAGTTGCGACATGAGGCTGAATTTTGGGGGGGATTTTTGGAAAAAACTAGGAAAAAAAGGGGGATTTTTCAATATACAGTTTTTAAGTACCTAAGTGGAAACCAAATTTTGAGAATTGGGGGGGGGGGGGAGTTTTGCGACATGGACCATTGGGGGGATGGGCACCCCTGGATACTTGGAAAGACCGGTTTCGGTTATTACACCATTGTCAATCTCTGATAAACTCAGTCGATCTTGTCACGTGGTATTTTAGCACCACAAAATATTTTTGAAATGAACTATTGAACTTTAATAGAATTATAAAATGGAGAAGAAAGATAACCTAGTCAAAGAACCACTCAAGTAAAATCGAATGTTGTTAGTGATAAAAGAGTAATCGTATTATCTAAAATGATAAGAAAAAACATGCATAATTGTGATTCAACAATAATGAGGATCCATTGGCAGAATTAAAAATTATAAAGCGGCTTATTTATTATTGGCAGATCATAAAAAATAAAAGTTTGCATGTACATTTGAGGTTAGAATTATTGTTTACACTTTTAAATGAATCAATCGATCTAGAATAAATCGATAGTTATTGAATCAATACCTATCAAATCAGCTGATTGTCGATCAACCAGTACAAGTTGAATTATAAAGTTACTCACAAAAGATGTATGATATATACTGAGGAAGATTCATGTAAAATAATAGGGACAACTATTATTGCTGCATAAATATTTATTACAATCTAAAAAAGTACAAAAAAAGAGTATACAAAACTCGTATAAAAATTAAAATATGTTACATGATAGCATCGTATATCGCGATTTATTTATCAGAATAGTTTTAGACAATCACTCCATATATTTATATAAAAACTTTCTAAAATTTTTCTTAAAACCATCTTCTTCTGGCTTGTGATCTCGTTCTGAAGGATGCACATGGAAATTAGGGTTCTTCTTCCTTTAAATTTTAAAATTATCAAGCCAATCCCTTTTTGAATGTGAACTATTGTAATTAATGTTATTTATCTGTGAACTCAGTGTTGTTGAAGAGTTCGTAATTGTAATCAATTCCCATAATATATCTGTAATACGGAAAGAAAACTATGAGAAATTGGACCCGCACGCGCGAGCCCAGACGAGACGAAAAGACCTGCATAATTAATATTGGAAATAATTAATTCATTCTACGAGACCGTCAAGAACATCATTAATGGAGTGTGGATCAAACGAGCTCTTTTATAAAGGCTTTTTATTAGAGTGGGGAATTAGTCAAAGTGCTATATAAATTAATTTAAGTCAAGAAAAATTCGCAACGTGTTGAGTATTATGAGTATTATCATATAGTTTACAAGAACGTTTCATGAATTTATTTGATATATGTAGGAAGCTTACTTCCATGCACGGCACGGACTCATTAGAAACCCTGAGATTATTTTTTAAATATTAATTTGATAATTATATTCGCTAATGATCAAAGCATGTCCTATTAAATCTGCAGACCGAAACAGGTTTTAATTGTAGAATTCGGAATTGACTTGAAGTCCATATTAGTATTAAATACAAATTTATAAATTTTAAACAGCGAATGCTAGTAAACCCTGTGATAAGTGTTTAAACTATGAAGATTTATATACATGAAAATTATAGATATAAAAATACTTTATATATATGTTTTATGGGAATTATTTTGTGTTTTATGTCAGCATACAAAATCATAGAAGTTTATTTATCCTAATTCATCTCGTGATATACAGTTTGAGCTGTCTTAGTACCAAGAAAAATATTCATTTATTTATATATTTATGTATTTATTTATTTATTATTTATTTATTTATTTATTTATTTATTTATTTTATTTATTTAATTATGTATTTATTATTTATTTTTATATTTATTATTTATTATTTATTTATTTATTTATATTTATTTATTTATTTATTTATTTATTTATTTATGTATTTATTTATTTTATTTATTTAGTATTATTTATTTATTATTTATTTATTTATTTATTTATTATTTATTTATTTATATTTATTTATTTATCTATTTATTTATTTATTTATTATTATTTATTTATTTATTATTCATTATTTATATTAGAACAATCACAAACACGATATTTGGAAAGAGAAACAGGCAATGCCAAAACTTCTTCAATTCCTTGATTTTGGCACATAAATAGTCCAAAGTGAGGTAAGTTTAAAAGTTCTGTTTTACCAAAGATTAACAATTCACCACAATATCAACTTCTCAACTACACAAAAAGTAGTAAAGTCTTATTAATATAGTAATGTGTAATGACGAGTGCCACATTGCTTTTCGAAAGACTTGATTATATTGAGAAATAGAAGATGAATTTTATAGACAGGGTGGTTCGTGTGTGAGAGAATGAGAAGGGAAGAGATCAAGTCATAAATATCTAAAAACTTGATCAATATTATAATGATTCATAACCTTTCGAAGACTTCACGAGATTCCATGTATTATCAGTTGAATTTATTCATTTATAATGAGTCATTAGTATTGAAGATAATGGTTTGCGTGTGGGAGAATGAGAAGAAATGAGATCAAGTCAACAATATCTAAAAACTTAATATTATAATGATTCTAAACCTTTTGAAGACTTAATTTATTATCAGTTGAATTTATTCATTTATAATGAGTCATTAGTATTCAAGATAATGAATTAATAATAATTGATGTCAAATATTCAAGTTGCTATATTCATTTATTCATTAACAGTTTTCTGTGGGAACATAGTTTGAAAGAATAATGCCAATGTATATCAGGCATGAAGTGGAAAATATAGAACAGGTATAAAAATTTCAATCAATCAACCCTTTACTTGGACTACAAACATTACTCGCAGACCCCATTGGTCTGATAGCATTGGGTATACAAACTGTGATGATGACAGTAACCTCTCCCTGTAAGAGAGGGCCGGCTACGCCCTAACTCCACCCTCCTAGGTAAAAATAAAGGCAGCTATTCTATTCTATTCTATAAGAGTCAAGGGCGTTTCCCACATGTCTAGACTTGTAATTTGGAAGATTAACGCTTTATGATCTTTTTATGACTTCTCCCATCAAAATTCGAAAATATCTTCACATGTCAGATCTTAATCAATAAGGACTGCGATATACTAAGAAGATACCATCCATACTTTTACTAGTCTTTTTTAATCATATTTTATTAGTGTACTATTACATCGTTCCATGTTACTTGTTATTAGTTTATAAGTTAATATCTCAAAATTATAGCAATTTGAAGCAAAAGTTTTATAAAGTGACGCAATCATCGATAACAAACTTATAAAACCAGCGTTACTATTAAATTTTTGTTATAATACGGTTGTTATGGCAAAGAATGAAAATCATATTATCATATTATTATTTTGACTATGGAAGAAAATATTAAATCATCTTCTTCAAGTTTAATTCAATATGAATTAGTCATCATGGAGAATCTAACTGAACAATCGGCTACTCAAGTAGGGTAATATTAATTGACCGAGCGAAGTGAGGTCTAAGATTCAAGTCGACGGTTTGGCATTTCTCCTAATGTTTAAATGTTTATATGTTCATATGTTGCGCATTTTCAGCGAACGCGGTAATAGATATACATGAAATTTAACAGGTATGTTCCTTTTTCAATTGCGCGTCGACGTATATACAATGTTTTTTGAAATTTTGCATTTCAAGGATAATATGAAAGGAAAAAGGAGACTCCTTCATACGCCAATATTAGAGTAAACATCAGTCTATAGAATAATTATTCATCATAAATTAGCTGGCAAGTGATTACACAGATGTGTGGAGAAGCCAGTCTATTGCTGTATTTCCATAAGGTCTATAGTTTCAAGCAGGTACTTGTGGATGAGAATACTGCGTGAGGTCTACTGTTCACAGAACTACTAATAATGTATTTTTATCATTTCATGCAGTCAGCAGACACATGAACTCGAATTAGACTAAATTAATCACTCTTTTTATACCATTAATTATATAATGTAGTTCTTGATTTTTTTTCCAGTACAGCTCTATATTATTGTGTTTAGCGTAGTTTTAATACGGTCAGCTCTATTTCTCATTCAGCATTAGATGAATCACCATCATTCTCCTGTTGAGCTCCCTTAATATGAACATTTTTATTCCATTCTTCCACATTCTGAGTAGTTTTGAAGCGTAGTTTTCATAGTTATCCATAATGGTTCTGTAACATGTGTCTCTATTCAATAATCTTCATTATGTGTTTGCTGTTCGAATCATTTTGCTCCGTTTTGAGGCACTAACTGGGGAGGGGCCTGTCTAGACCAATAGCAAGCGTTCACCTTGATAGGTCAATGCTTCCACCAATAGCAGTGCTCCTTAGTATGAATACTCCTCCTTTTTTTCCAGTTTTAGTTCACCAGAAATTGAAGTGATATAACAACCGAAACAGTTTCTTCTTTATAAACAAATCTAAGCTATGCTTTGATAACATCTAGTCATTTTATTTAGTTATTTAACTCTATTCCAGAGTACTGTGGTCTCCTGTAATTATACATTCACACAATATAATCAATTATGATTTTGTATTCTCCAATATAATATCTCACTCAAATATTATTTCCCCCTGCCTATTTCCGGAATTTCCTCCCTGAATTCCAAGCATTCAATCCCTGTATTCCTCCCTGATTCCACGTCACTCAAATACCAGTTATTACAATTATTACACCCTTCCCCACCACTCTCTACCACCTAGCCACTAATTATTATTATCAACATACGCACACAATAATATATAAATTAAGTAATTACATGCAATACAAAATGGCCAGTTGATTGCAATCGGAGAGCAGTAAACACACGCGAGACCAATATATTCCACACGGGCAGGAACCGTTAATCTTTTAATTAATCCGGGATCTGAACTTCAATTTGGTTTCGATCCAATCAAAATCGGCCAACTGTAATCGTTATTATTGGCTTTAAATTGGAATTGGAACAGTTTGATGGTGGGCTCTACAGCTAATATAAATACAACAAGGAACACCTTCTGTGTGACTATTTATTCATACAATACATTATTCTTATAATATTATATACTAGCCGTCAGGCTCGCTTCGCTTGGCATATCCGTCTAGCTGGGGGCTCCGCCCCCTGGACCCCCGACTGGATCGTCCAAGAATGAGATTAGCAGGCTCGCTTCGCTCGCCTGCATTTCTATCGTGTTAGGACAATCCAGTCGGGGGTCCAGACTAAACGTCTGGGTAAACGGATATGGGGAGCGAAGCAAGCCTAACTGCTAGTAATATAATATTCCCAGGATTGAAGTAGCAGTGCCCAATCAATTTTTCTGCGATAAATGCATTTGAATCTTCAACTTGGTGCCAACCTAACAAAGTCAACTCAACTTAATGCCAACCTGACAAAATTATTAATTTAGTTGCCAGTAAACAACTGTTTCGAAGAGGTACTCTATCTAGATTATAGTTCTATAGTAACATAATTATGATATGGAAATTTCAATTATAATTAAGAGAATGGGAGAAGAGAATATACATGCTAAAAGACGAACTTAAAACCCTTAAAAACAACCCTTAGAGTTGAAATATTGCCAAAAGATTTCTTAGTGCGCCTCTAAAGGGCCAACTCAACATACCTACCAAATTCGAACGTTTTTGGTCCGGTAGATTTTTAGTTATGCGAGTGAGTGAGTGAGTGAGTGAGTGAGTGAGTTAGTCAGTCAGTCAGTCAGTCAGTCAGTCAGTCATCAGTCAGTCAGTCAGTCAGTCAGTGAGTGCCATTTCGCTTTTATATATATAGATTCATGTAACTCTCTATAATTATAATAATTACACCGTGATTCAAAAAGAAATAAACGGAGAGTAAAGCACTATCTGTCATCGATTTGAGGAAGCTCTGAAGTTTTTTTAGTTTCTTATTTAGTCGCATTGGCACTGATCTGTCCGTGCCTATTTGAATGAAAACTATCCGAGGCAATGGATCGGCTGCTAAGCAGCTTGAGACAGAGCACTTCATCAATGGCCTCCAAGAAGCCCTGAGCTCACCCCCTCTGATTTTTTTCTGTGGGGGTACGTAAAGTGTATCGACCTCCTCTACCAGTTAACATTCAGGAAACTCAAACAAGAAATAGCAGCTGCTATACAAACTGTTACGCCCGATATGCTACTGAGGGTGTGCAACGAGTTCGAGTATCATATTGATATCACTCGAGTGTCCGGAGGGAGTCACATTGAACATTTGTGAACTTGTTTTCTAGTGGGGAAAAACCTGATCTAATACTCTTCATTCTGATTTACAACCCAAATTCCTATTATGTTTCCTTGATTAAATACAGATTTTCAAAGTTGTGGTATTCTTTTTGAATCACGCTGTATATTAATGATATCGAGCGGACCTGGCTGGCTCAGGTCTGGAGTCAGAGTTTTCAGGTCACATCTGATCAATTTCGAGGACTCATACATGAACTAACGACTGCTTTTTAGGCAGCCGGGACCTACGACTTAACGTTTCCATCCGAAACACGGATATACATAATACCATAGAGAAACAATAGCATAAGTAGATATCCCATGGTATAGGGCGTTTATGTCGCAACTTTTACTGTTATCTCAAGCTGATAGTCCACGTAGTTCTTTCCCGTGAAGCTGTATGACGCTGGTAGTCTCTCATATTGTGCCGTTCATACACTCTTACCCGGTCAACAGTAAAAATCGACAACAATCGACGGTAATCGGCTTGAGATAACAGTAAAAGTTGCGATATGAACGCCCTATACCATGGGATATCTACTTATGCTATTGTTTCTCTATGATAATACTTGAGTTATACATAATGTATAAATGTATGATACTCTGTATGATATAAATTATAAGGAATACGTGATGGATTATGAATTATAATTTCCATCATGATCTGTATTCTAAAATCATATAAAACCTATTATACATTTATGATACTCTCTGCCGGTTGCACAAAAGCCGGTTAAATTTTAATCGTGATTGATTACACGAACCAATCAGAGAATTTCTTCTCATCAAAAAGGCCTTCTCTGATTGGTTCTCGTGGAATAATTCATGGATAAATTCAACCGGTTTTTGTGCAACCGGGCTTAGTATGATATAAAAGATATATATAAGGATATATATAAAGATATATAAGGAATATTAAGGAATTTTAATTTGTGAAAAGGGGCTGTAGAGTGTAACTTAGCTTTTTGTGACTTTCATTTCCATGTGAATTTGATGAGATACATCATAGAGTGTATTTATTTATTTTACTTTTAAGAAGTTAGAACTAAAGTCTTTTAGATATAATTTTGTTCTAGTATTGACATGTCACCAGTCAAATGAGTGTTACTCAAAAATTGATGTAATGTGACGATGAATAAATGAATGAATGAATGACTACCTGATGAATTATGAATTATAATTTTCATTACGAACTGTAATTATGCAACCCTCAAACTGCAATAGTTATACTTCTATACTTTTATTATTATCATAATTTGAAACATCTATGGAACTCTGAATGTTATATATACGGAATACCTGGTGGATTCTGTTCTGTAATTTCCATCATTAGCAATAATCTCCAAGCGATATCCATTGATATATTGACAGAAACATATAGCTGAGTGTGCAAATATTCCGTTTAGATTTGGGTGTAATCAAAAATTACTGGTACAAAATTAGGATTTGAGTGGAATAATTATTGGTTAGGCGTTCAAAATTTCACACTACGTGATCAAAGAGAGAGTGATTATGATTATGATGATAATGATGATGATTATGTTGATGATTATATCGATGACGATGATTGCGATGCATTGGATAGTATTATATAGGTGGTTAGAAAAATGTGTTCAGTGAGGTGCACGTTATAATGGCAATGGAGACAAATAGGACAACAGCGTTGCCGATTCTCTGCCTTGCCACTGCTTTCTATAGAGGTTGTCTCTGGTTTCTATAACTATGTGATATAAACTGTTCATTCTTGTTAAGAATAATCAATTATTTATATTATTTTCCAAGGGAATATAGTTTTCAATTATTCAATAATAATCAATAGATTAAATATTTTGTCAATTAATTTTGTGGAAACGTTGCGGATCTAGGGGAGGATAGCACTATCTAGCCTACTTTGTCGAATCATAGATGAGGATAGTAACACCTATTTTGATCATATGCTGCCATTATAATAAGGACCTCACCATAAGTCAATGGTTATTGATTGAACATTTTCTGATTCAATGTGTTAGGTTGAAGAAACAGAGAGTGAGAGGAACTGAGTCAATGAGAGCAATAGAGAGAGAAAGTGTTTGGAAAAGATTGGTTTTTTCAACAAAAAGCAAATCACGATGTAAATGCCTGGCTTCAATCAATGAAACTATGCAGATTATACAGATGACAAAAGTGAATGAGAGAAATCAGGTAGAGAATAGTTATTTGTATATCAAGAGTGAAAAGTACGACTTTTTCTCCCTGTGGGGAAAAGTTTGAAGCCCGAGGCGAAGCCGAGGGCAACAATTTTCCTGAGGGGGAAGTATTTTTCGCTCGTGATGTACACAACATTTTTCCTCCATCTACATTTTTTTATAGAAACTGCAAATAAAATCATTTTAAAAACTTACCTATTGGTGACAATGTTTCCTAACAACATAACCTAAAATCTAAAACCTAAAAACCGGTCGGCTGATGGCACTGCCGACTGCACTATCTATCGGCAAAAGTTGTAACAATTATATCAGCTGAGCGGCTACCAAAAATGGCTGACTCCAGATCACGCGTTTCAGATTTGAATTGCAGATCAAAAATATTTGTTCGCTGGTATTTTGAATAGAATAAAATATTTTTAAAATTGTTTTAATTTTTATCATCTACAAAATAAGAATATAATATCATACAAACATATATTTCATGAGTTGTTCAAATTTCTTGTTGTGGTATTGAATTCAGTTGAATCAATGACAGACACCTCTATTACGCTTTCTCATCTGAGCTTAGACCTTCTAACCTATTACAATGTGAGTTTTTGAATTAGAGATGCTTCCTATGTTATTTAAATGGAGTCACTTCTACTCCCTAGGGAGTTTTTCAGTTTTTTACTACCGAGAGCGAAAAAGTGGCACTTTAGTATTATGTTTCAGGGAGTAGAGTAAGTACTTTAGACAGTAGCTGGAGGAAAAGATTATATTGGACTGGATTTTAGTTCTTTATCCCTGTATGTTACAATGTATACTGACTTAAACATTAATCTTCATCAAATAACAGTATCTCTCACATTATTTGATAAATTTTCTCAAGTATGAAAAACTATCAATCAGAATGAACATTGGATTCAATTTTAATCACGATAATATGATTATTATTGTGATGTAACTACATTAATCAGCGATGTTTCAACAAATAATAGTCGACTTTCTGAAAAGGATTGGAAAAATATCCTTCTCATTAACACACGACCAGGAATGAGTGATAGGGAGAGCAAGTGTGAGTGAGAAATGGTGTTGGAGGGAGAGAGAGTGTGAGAGGGAGAGAATAATAAAGAGTGAATGAGAGAGATAAAATGTAGAGAAAAGACATGAGAGAGGGGAGAGACATAGATTCTGACGAAGAGGACAACGTACATAGGATGACAACGCGTTGAGCCAGTGAATTGAATTGAAGTGGAAGTGACAATCGAAATTGCTGAAAACCGTTGGTGTGCGTGTGTGAGTGACGGTGTTAGTTCACCATTTCTCCGCATCATTCAAATTTGGCGCTTTCAATTAAGTGTCACGGGGAGATCGGAGGCCATCAAATTGAATTAAATTTCTCGTAAATGATGGCGTGGCAACGTGTAGCCTTTCATCGGCTACGATTGCTACAATTTCATTGAGAGAGCTAGTTGACCTGGGTGATGATTGTCAATATCAATCACTGTATGTGGCCATATCAGTTTGTGATCTATTGATATTTGGTTCGGCTACTGATTCTCGATATAGGACACCATTTTAATTTCTTATTTATTCCATCTTATTTCTTATTTATTTTAATGTCTTATCATTTCCATCTAACATGCAGATGGAAATAATTACTGGGCTGACAAATAATTTTTGTATGGTAGCGCTCATCGAATTTCCATCTAGCTGTTTACCCTGTTGTCAATATTTCCAGTAGCAGAAGTCTTCGGGGTGATTCACAGCATTTAATTGGAATTTTTGTTTAATAATAAATACTATGCAGTCAAATATTGTTGTTTCAAACAATAGCGTGTTAATACATCGCAGCTCAGAATTGATCAAGGAGCCATCATCTTTAAAACGTGGGTTTCGGTTTTTTAATGTGACAATAATTAATATTGTGTATTATTCAAAGTTCATACTTTATAAACAATAAATTGATGATAGCTGAAATAGACCAAAATCGAAAGCTATGATTGCTAGGGTACAATGAACAGTATTCAACCTTTTCATGAACTTTTTTCTAGCCAATCCAGTAACTGGAGGTAGCATTAAAGTAACAAGAAGTATTAGAAACTAATAGAAACTGAGTAATTTGAAATCTAAGTATCTAGTAACTATAGTGAGGTCCACGTTATAATGGAACTGAATAAAATCGCTGTCGATCCCCTGTCTTGTCAATGCATTCTTGACGGTAACTGATACAGGTCTATTGAAGTAATATCAATTATTGTTCATTCTCGTTTGAAATAATCAATTATATTTCATAGAAGAAGCAAGAAGAAGCAATATTTTATAATAGAAGCAAGAAAATATATTTTTCAATATTTTCATAATGGATTTCCATAACTGAGATGAAATATTTTGTTAATTAATTATCAAATCTACATTGTCAAAAGACGATCTGGCAACAGAGGGAAGTGAGAAAGAGATAGCACTATCTGCTTTGTTGAATAATAGACAAGGATAGCAATACCATTGCTACACTGCCATTATAAAGTGGATCTCACTATAGAGTAATATGAACAATTTTCAACCTCCTTATGAACTTTTCTTCTAGTCAATCCAGTAACTGGAAGTAACATTAAAGTAACGGAAAGTATGTATTTAGGAAACTGAGTAATTCGAAAGCTTAAGTATATATAGTGCATAGAAGTAACTATTAATACGTTGTCCACTAATATCTAGTAATAGAATAGTAATGCAAGTAGCATACTCTCTTCACAGTACATGATTATCATATACATTTTGCACAATGCTTCATTATTTATCATTTTCGTTTATTTAATGAGTAAAATATTCTGGTGGTATGTCACCAATATCTGAGAGAATCTGCGAAAGGTCTCAGATGTTACCAATCTGAGAGTCAAGCCACACGAAGCGTTTTTCCAGGCGTTTTCAGACGAATCGACAAGACAGGAAGCTTTCTAATTGGTTGATAATCAGCTGAATCTCGATCGACAACCAAACCAGTCAATCGGAAATCTGCCTGTCCTGGCGTCACGTCTCAAGACTCCTGAAAAAAACGCTTCGTGTGCCTTGGTCCCGAAGCAAGTAGAACCTGAATGCAGTTGATATCTCAATGACAAACATGAAAATAGCTGATATTTTAATATAAACCCTGAAAAAATCGTTATCTATATCTATAAAAGGCTTAGCCCCGACAGACTGAAATCACACAACAGCCCAAACTACTGAGCCTACAAACTTGAAATTTTGCACAATTGCTTATGATAGCCTCAAAACATCCACTAAGAAAGGATTTTCAGAAATTTGTCCCTCTGAGGGAGCTGGGGCCCCCCAAAAATTTTGTACTTTTTAACCGCTCATTGCACAGCAAAGTCATGAGGAACGTTTTTGTTCAGCTACGAAAAAAAATCAGATCTATGCAGAAAAAATCCGACCAGGAGCAGAGAGAGATCAAGGAGAGGGCATTTTTTGAAAATTTTCATGTAAAATCACACTACAGCTCAAACTAATTGGCCTACAGACTTAAAACTCTGCACAAATATTCTTCAAACATGCTAGACGCATACTAAATAAGAACGGATTTTGAGATATTTTGCCTCTGAGGGTTTCAAAGGATGAAAAAGGATCCTATTTAGTAAGGTTATGAACATGGTAAGGTGAATGCCATATGGAACTGATATAATTGACACATGATATTCTTACATTGTATATATCATGGGCGTACAAGAAAAATGCACTTTTGTGCAATTTTTCCAAACTTTGATTTTTCATCATTTTTAATTAATTCTATAAACTATGAATCATATCTAATCAAATAATCAATTATCAAACTAATGAAGAATATTCCATTTCTTGCAGTATGATATTATTTTGTGAAAAATCACTATAAGGAAATTATGATTGATGTTAGAAATTAGAAATTGATTTCATGAGAAATTCACTTTTGTGGATTTAGTGGATTTTCCTTGTATGCCCACGATATGTTGTAATCATTGGAAAGCTTAAAATAATTTTTTCAATCAGATGATCGAATCCTAATTTTCCGTGAATCGAAAGCGCGAGCATATTGCCACGTGTTTGTTCCATTGTTGTATGCTTGCCCAGTTCGTTTTGCGCCTTCTATCAGCTGTATAATAATTATGGAGTCTCATACATTCCGATTAGAACAGAGCACAGAGATTTTCAGATTATCAAGTTTGAAAATAGATCCTTGCGAAGCACGGGTTCCTGCTAGTTTCAATATAAACCATGAAAACAACTGCTTTTCCAACATGAACCTTCAAAACAGCTGATATTACAAAAAAAACTCTTAAAACGGCTGATATAATAATAAAGAATCCTCAAAACAGCTGATATTCCAATATAAAACCCTGGAGGTGGGTTTTTCTTTGTGCGTAAACGCCGTCGTCGACCAGGGAGAGGATCTCAGATTGGGTAAATTTCATTTTGTCTCAATAATCTGAAAGATTATGTTAAATTATGTTCTAATGGGGGAGATTGAGTTTATTGACCGAGCGAAGTGAGGTCTCAGATTCAAGTCGACGGCTTGGCATTTCTCTTAATGTTTAAATGTTTAAATGTTTGAATGTTTGAATGTTCAAATGTTTATATGTTGCGCATTTACGGCGAAACGCAGTAATAGATTTTCATGAAATTTGACAGGTATGTTCCTTTTTCAATTGCGCGTCGACGTATATACAAGTTTTTTTGGAAATTTTGCATTACAAGGATAATATAAAAGGAAAAAGGAGCCTCCTTCATACGCCAATATTAGAGTAAAAGTCAGACTATAGAATTATTCATCATAAATCAGCTGACAAGTGATTACACAGATGTGTGGAGAAGCCAGTCTATTGCTGTATTTCCATAAGGTCTATAGTTTCAATCAGGCACTTTGTGGATGAGAATACTGCGTGAGGTCTACTTTTCACAGAATTACTAGTACTTTCTTATACTTCTAAATGGCAATATGTTGATGATATTAGAAATGTTAGATTCTTGAATAAAGAACACAAATAATGAAAAGTTATTTGATCAGCTGTTTTAGCACACTTCAAATTTGGACAATATGAATGACAACAATGCTTGTCGTCTTCGACTGCGGAATTTTAGGCACAAACGAGAATGCACCTTTAAAAGCAAATAACTATTTGAAAATGGACCTTTTCAATATTTTCACATTTTCAATATAATCCCCCAAAACAGCTGATATTCCAATGAATAACCCTCAAAACAGCTGATGAAAGAATACTTATATACTACAGCGTATGTTGTAATAGAAAATTGTGTTAATGGAAATAAACATTAAACGGAGAGACAAATATTCGAATAAAGAACCCTTAAAACAGCTGATGAATGTATACTACAGCGTATGTTGTAATAGAAAATTGTGTTAACGGAAATAATCGTCAACTGGAGAGACAAATATTCCAATAAAGAACCCTAAAAACAGCTGATGAATGTATACTACAGCGCAACGTTAGTAGACAAAAGGTTGATCACTCACAGGTGTATGATTCAAAGTGGTGGGGGGAACGCCAGCGTGACGTCACGTGTAGTAAAAATGTTCTAGAGTAACCACTAACCACACTGAGCATACAGTTTATTCACTGTATCTTCAAATATATATCGTCGTATAATCTCCTCAAGATTGACCTAGAACTTTAAAATTCTCCATACTTATAGCGAATGAATCACCGATTCTAATGATGTTGTTAAATATTTCAAGTTCATTCAACTTTTATGAATAAAAAGAAGTTTTTCATGAATCTAAAAACGTGACACGAAAAAGTTAATAAGCTGGAAAAGCGTTAGTAGACAATGTTATACTATTATAATTTCAGATTAACCCTTAAAAAATCTTGATAAACCAATGCATCGCAATAAACCGATAAACCGATCCCGATAAATCCGATGAATTTCATTCATTGTAAATGCACTGAACACATGCTGGTATCGAGCACATGTTCTACGAGAATCAAAATATCTCATCCCCGAAATTCACAAGCTGATGTATAGCCAAACTACAAAATATAAACACGACCTAGAAGATGAAGAAACATTAAGGGTTTGAAAGGGAAGGTTAGGAGGTGGGGTTTATGCTTTTATATGGCAAAATGATTGTATTATTCAAATGTTTTAATAATTATTGTAAAGCAGAAACAGAAAGCTTGCATGTCAGAAAATGTTTGTGTTATATAATTTGACTATACGACACCATATGATTTTCAAGAATGCGATATTCTGCCTACTCTGTACTACAGCCTACGTCACGGCTGCAGTTCCCCCACTCCAATCGCTTTTCAACGAAAATACTATAGATGAGTGACCAACCTTCTGTCTACTAACTTTGACTACAGCGTATGTTGTAATAGAAAATTGTGTTAACGGAAATAAACGTCAACTGGAGAGACAAATATTCGAATAAATAACCCTTAAAACAGCTGTTAAATGTACTTCAATCAATGTTGTAGTAGAAAATTGTGTTAATGGAAATAAACATCAAACGGAGAGACAAATATTCCAATAGAGAACTCTTAAAAGACCTGATTAATGTATACTACAATCAATGTTGTAATTGAAAATTGTGTTAATGAATCAACGTCGACTGGAGAGACACAAATCCCAATAAAGAACCCTTGAAACAGCTGATAAATGTATTCTACAGTCTATGTTGTAATAGAAAATTTCGTGTTAATGGAAATAAGCGTGAACTGGAGGGACGGAGACAGAAGGGTGTCACACATGCAAGGGACAGAGACAGGAAGGGTGACCAAATTCCTGACACATGCGTGTCATAGCGGTTATTATTGGAGGATTAGCATGAAAAATGCCGCAATAGCCGGGGGTGTTCGGATTAATGAGTGGTGAGGGCCGGTTTAATAAGAGGTCGCTAAGCCAGGGGTCCAGCTGCACTTTCCACCCTCCACTAAACCCAAATAATTCGTCTCCCTTCTCACTCACACATCTGTTCTGTCTCTCTTGCTAGCAATTGCTATCGTTCTGTAGTTCAAACTCTTGCGGAGAAATTCTCTCAGCTTCTTTTCTTTCAACATTTACGTCTACATTTAGTAGAGAGTTACTGGGAAGGATATTCTGAGTATTCTTCCCAAAGAATTGATATGTTTGAAGCTCCGCCAATTCTTTCAGATACGAGACAATATTATACTATAGTAATACTAAATTCAATTCTCCTCGTATCATGTACAGTTCAATAATTATCAATATTTCAGTTCATATTACCTGAATTCATCTGAAACTTTGCTTTATTGTGAGCACATATTTATTATACTGTAATCTGCATGAATTGAGCACTCAATCAATCTTATTTCTTCGTCTTGTCTCTTGTTTTAAATTTATCTCTTTTGTTCTGGGATAATCTCTCAAACTGAATTGATTTTCAGTATATTTCATATTCAGACATATCGTTATATTTTCTAACAAAATTCCGATATATTTTTTCATCAATAGTTCCATCATTAACTTAAACTCTTCTCGAAAAAATATCTGAATGGCTAAGAAGAATTTTCATTCAACACTTCCCAAATTCTAATAATTCATAATGTAAAGTTATGGAAAAATTAATTACTCTCATAGATGTAGCCTACGGTACTGTTGTCAATCAGTTATGGCATTGATAATATCACATATTGTTCGTCAGATTAGCGTTTTATTAATAGTTCATTTTGGTTGTTTTGGTTTTAGCCGGATGAGATTTTTTTTGCCTTTGTATTTTTTATTGTTATCTTCATACTAATCTTATTGTCTGTAGTTTTATAATTTTTCAAGCAAGTTTTTAGAAAAAATATATTGAAAGTGAACTCACAGCTAGCGCACAAGTCCTCTTTGCTAGCTGTGCCAATACTATTTATTCAATCGAAATGTATTATTCTTTCAATGATTATCTACTGTCTATTTCACTTATTATTGTATCAATAATTTGAAATATTTCAAGTGATTTTGTATTCTGGCGAAATAGAGATTTTAATTTGATTTGATCATATTATTATGTATTAAATACTGTATATGTGCTGTATATTCAATGTGGAAACATAGTGTATGCAGGGTTGTCAATTTGAACTTAAGTCATATTACGGGAGATGATAGTCATGGAGATAACCATTCATAGCATGTGAAGAATAATATTTCGGATATTTAGTCCAAGTTCAATTCGTAACCATTCCCATAGTCAACCAAACGAAGTAATCTGATTGAAATTGGAACAAATGAGTGCAACGTTCCAAAATCAAAAACTGATCAACGCTGTCCACAGCTGATTATAAATGATAATTGATTAATAATTTCATAATATTCCTGATGAATACTGACAACGTTTGTCTGTGTGAGGGTTGTAGATGGGGACTCAACCGTTCCAATTTCCATAAGACTACTATCGTGCGGTTGACTATGGTATGACTCACAGAGTTACAATACAGTCGCTATAACCTAGAAGCACATAGAATGAAGGCGTGTCCACTCTATCATCTCGCTAGTCATCTTTGGTTCCACTCTACTATCTAGCTTGTCATCGTTGGGCAGAGGACACCCCAAATGTGTGAAGAAGAGGCTTTCTCAAGTGTGATTCACTCAGAAATATCAGTATCAGTTAAACAGGTTGTATTGATTTTATTCACGAGGAATACTGTCGGTTTGTGATGAACCACATTTGTGAAGATGCGGGCTGTCACACACGTCGACTTTCGGCCACACCCTGGATAAGTGAGAAGTTAACATATGCCGATATTATCTTCTCTTCTGCCCTCTGTAATTACCGACCACCGAGTGTGTCATGAGGGGAAACTGATTAGAAGAAGAAGATGAAGAGGAAGAAGGAGAGGATGAGCGAGGAAAAGAAGAAGAAGAAAAAATTCTTCTTTTTCTTTGAAATTGTAATTTTTTTGATTGACAAAATAAATTTTAATCTGAATTTGAAGTGGAAGATGAAAGACGACAAAGAAGGAGAAGTTGATGAAGAAGGATAAGAGAATGAAGAATGAGAAGAGGAAGAATTGGGTTAAGATGGAGGAGAAGAACAAGATAAAGAAGAAGAAGATGATGAGAAGTGGGAAAAGAAGAAGAAAAAGAAGACAGAACAAGAAAAAATATGAAGAAGGAGAGGAAGAGCGAGGAAAAGGACAAGAAGAAAAAATTCTTCTTTTTCTTTGAAATTGTAATTTTTTTGATTGACGAAATAAATTTGAATTTGAATTTGAAGTAGAAGATGAAAGACGAGAAATAAGGAGAAGTTGATGAAGAAGGATAAGAGAATGAAGAATGATAAGAGGAAGAATTGGGTTAAGATGGAGGAGAACAACAAGATAAAGAAGAAAAAGATGATGAGAAGTGGGAAAAGAAGAAGAAAAAGAAGACAGAACAAGAAAAAATATGAAGAAGGGGGGAAGAATGAGGTGATGATGAAGGGGTAGAATGAGGAGAAGAAGTGGAAGAATGGGAAGGAGGAGAAGGAAGAGAAGGAAGGAAAAAGGGAAAAGAAGGTGAAGAAGAAGGAGGAAGTGAAGGTGATGGAGGAGAAGGAAGTGAAAGGGGGAAAGGATAGAAAAGGAAAAAGAGGAGAAGAATAAGAAGAAGGAGGAGGAGGAGGATGAGGTGAAGGAGGATGAGGAGGCGGATGATGAGGAGGAGGAGGAAGTGTGTGATGATGATGAACTGGAGATGGCGAGAAAGAGGGGTGAAGTAGAGGAGATAGAAGAATAGGATTGGGATTTCGGATGGACGTGAGGCATTATAAAAGAATATTCAAAGAGAGAAAGTAGTTATGGATAACGAGAAATAAGATAGAATATGGTAGAAAAATTAATTGAACTATAAACTAATGAACTAATGAACTAATGAACTGATGAACTAATGAACTAATTAAACTATATGATGCAGAACGAATAACTGGAATGGTTTTCTAGAATAGATGAAGAAAACACTCATCATATCCAAGCCAATCAGAAAATGATGGTGAAAAGCATGCAGAACCAATTACTCCAAAAGTTTCCCAGAATAGATAAAGAAACACCCCATCATATCCAAGCCAATCAGAGAACGATGGTGTATCTGTATACTGGAGGACCGCCTCAAATTACTTCACGCAGTACGATTGGTCGCCCCACGAAGCTTACCTTCCCACTAACTCCTCGCCCAATCACAAGCAAGCAGTACAGAGCTGGTTAGTCAGTTGTCTAGTTTCCCGAGAGATGGCGTTGATCGCTTCCGAGGCTTCTGATCCAAGTGACTGGAGTTGATATTTCTAATAATGTAGCTTAATTGCTCATTAATCCAAATTTTTATTGGCAGAAATAAAAAATTACTACTTCTTTAGAAATACAAAATAGAAGCAATACAAATTCTACAACATGGGAAAATACTATTACAAAATTTAGAATGAAATGTCAACTGAGTATTTGCATCTCGAGGTACTAGACCTGTTTGAGATGGTGATATAAAATTTGATCACAAAACCAGTGCCTAGTTATTCTAATTATGTGTAAATTGTAGTGTGTAGTAGATGTAGTTTTGACTGTGATAGTTGAGTTCTTCAACTTTGTAATTCATTGATGAATGGTGACGATTGCCCAAACATATTGTATATTTTATGACAATAAGCGATGATTTGATTTCATATGTTTAATCCTAGAGAATGATGGAGTTTATTATTTTGTAGAGTTGTGATTGAATAAATTGAACTCCTCACTAGTAACAAATCAACAACTACTAATCGTTGACTTGGAAGAGAGCATAATGATGATGATCTATCATATCAAAAGATAATCATTTTGTAAACAAGAATATCCTATACATTGTATAGATTTTAATAAATTCACATAAATTTATTTATTTAATTCATCAATTCATGGAAATTTATTAGAATCTATACAATATTTATATGATAATATTTTCTACAAAGTGATCATATTTTGTTATGATGGATCATCATCATTATGCTCTCTTTCGAGTCAAAGATTATTTTTTTAGTTGTCTTTTTTTCTTTTTTATAGTTATTGTATTGAAGAACCAATGAAGAATTTTTGATTGATTGATATTTTACAAGTGAGAAGTTCAATATTTATTCTATCACAGCTCTACAAAATAACTTTCTCCGTCATGATATAATGTAACTTATTATAAATGAATTATTCATATAGTGCGTAACATTAATATTTCTCAGAGAATAACAATATTACATGTATCACTAAACTAAGTTTTGATGAAATTGATCGAACTATCCATTGCGTTGATTTCTCAGTCTCCCTACTACACGTTTTGATGCTTCTAGTTCTCTGTACCTATGAGCTCCAAGTGACCTGTGATGTGAGTCAATTAGCTTTAAATGCTTTCAATTTTCTGTACCTGCACTCTGTCGCAGATAATAATTATTCATCATCCAATCATGACAACCTATTGGACATTGCTAACATTTTACAGAAAACTTTGTAGAAGGAATTTTGTTATCAATTCGGATCTTAATTTTTCTAAATTCAAAATTGATTTTTTGAAGTGTTTGTATTTTGTTTCAATGTGGAAATCAGTGAAGAATTGAAAAGTCGCACATAACCTTTATTTGGACAATTTTTTCTATGAAATTGGGACGAAAAGAAGTTTTGGACTGTAGTCTGTTCCTTTGTCCTCAAGTTTATTGTGAATGATAAATAAATAAATAAAACAATACTGGAAATGAGTAGATAAAACAATGTAGTAAATAAAGAGGAGAATCATGAGAAAGTGGGGGAAGAAGATGAATGGTGATTGAAAATATGAATATATTTATGAAGATGTAATATATGAATATATTATGAGGATGAGAAGGAGTAGAAGAACAATAAGAAGATCTACCTATAATGAGATCCACGTTATGATGGCAGAGGAGAAAGGTAGAAGAACGTTGCCGATCCTCTGTCTTGTTAATGCCTTCTATAGACAGGTTCATTGATGTAATATTAACTGTTCATTCTCGTCTAAAATAATCAATTAAATTTCATTGAGCAAGAAATTATATTTTTCAATAATTTCATTATGAATTTTCATAATTAAAATGAAATATTTTGTTAATTAATCATTAATTCTACATGATTGAAAGATGATCTGGCAACAGAGCAAAGCGAGAAAGATATAGCGCTCTCTGCTTTGTTGAATAATAGACATGGATAGCAATACCATAACTAATCAAACACTGGCATTATAACGTGGACCTTACAATAAAAATATGAGTCTTCATTTGAAGGGAAGTGATTGAATTTTCTTGTAATAAATTAGTTTCTAATGGAATTAGTTAATCTATCTAATCGTCCATCTAGTATCACTTTGAACCTCAACACTTAATCTATACTTATAATAGTCCATCACACATTTTCCCTCACACAATAACTGTTGTCATACAGCAGAGAAAAACACACTCATCCAACAATTTTCGACGACACCATCCATCCTTTTCTAGTATCCATCCATCTCTCTCTTTCCCATGGGAATAAAGCCACAACAAACGCAGCGGCTCACACATCTCAGTGACGTATCGAAGCTCATTACAAGTTATGAAAGTGGAGTTGACGAGAGAGTACGAGAAAGAGGGAGTGTAAGAGAGAGGGTGAAAAGAAAGTGACAGAAAACTCTTGAGCATGGAGAGACAGTGAGCAGTGAGAGATTGAGGGTTATGAAACTGGAGTTGACGAGAGAGCACGAGAGAGTAATAGAGAGAGATAAAGTGATGAAGGAGGGAGTGAAAGAAAGTGACAGAAGACTCTTCAGCATGAAGAGACAGTGAGAGATTGAGTGAGAGATAGATAGAGAGAGAGAGAGTGTGATTGAGTGTCATGAAGGGTAAGAAAGCTGGAGAGAGAGAAAAAGAATGAGAGAGAGATATATTGAGAGGGGGAGAGAGAGAGTGTGGCAGACAACTCTTGAGCTTAGAGAGTGACAGTGAGAGATTGAGTGGAAGAGTAACTGAGAAGTGGGAGTGAGAAAAAAGATAGAGAGAGTGAGAGAGATAGAGAAAGAGTGAAAGAGAGGGCAGAGAAGAGAGAAGGGGTGATAGAAAGATTGAGAAAGGGCAGAGAGTAAGAGAGATAAAAGAAAGTGGCAGAAAGCTCTTCAGCATGAAGAGATAGTATGAGATTGAGTGAGAAGTAGGAGAGAAAGAGAGCGAGAGAGAGAGAGTGAGTGAGAGAGAGGAAAGAAAAGAAAGAAGACAGGGAAAGAAATTGATTGATTGAGTACTTCATTTATGTAGATTACAATATATACTGGCTTATACACTTACAATATCTATCAATACAATAGCTTACAATACAGCAAAATTATAGATGAATTCACATAATATAGACTAAGAAAATAATTATTGAACTGTATATTATATGAAGAAGCAATAGAGAGAGAGAAGAGAAAGTGACAGTTCGGAGAGACAGTGAGAGATAGATAGAGAGATGCATAGAGAGAGAGGGAGAAAGCTAGAGAGAGAGAGAGAGTGAGAGAGAGAGAGAGAGAGAGAGAGAGAGAGAGAGCGAGTGTGTGAGAGAAAAGAAAGTGACAAACTCTTGAGCACGGACCACTCGGTTGCTGTTTTTCGTGATGTTTCTCGACTCAGTCAGTCACGAAAGCGCGAGTTTGGGAGGGTTTTGAGGGTTGAGGGGAGTTAGGGTTTCAAGTTGATTTCTGCTTGTTTGTTTGGGATCCTTTCAGCTCCCCTGTGACAACCGGGGATCAGAAATATTCCTCTATTGGGGAGTTTTTCGCTGCAAATCCAATGCTGCTGCTGTGCCACAATATGATGATGGAATTGAAGTGTTATTTGCATTGTGGGTGGGAATCGATTGGTTGGTTAGTAGTTGATTGATTCGATTTGTTCATTCTCGAATAACTCTTCTGGTTTCCATTGAAGAGGAAATATTGATTGATCCTTGTCTGAGAAGATTATGAGTCATTCTGTACTAACTATTATAGTTTTTATTGGAGAAGGAATTGATTGATTCTTGTTGATTGATGAGGAGATTATGGAATACAGTCTGAACTAACTCTTCTAGTTTCTCTTCTAGATGACCCCGAAGACTTCTGCTACTGTAGACATTGACAACCGGGTTAACAGCTGGATGGAAATTCGATGAGAACTACTATCCAAAAATTAGTGGCCAGCCCGGGAATCGAACCCGGTACCTCCCAATTGCCAGTCAGAAGTTGATTTTCAAAACCATGCAGTTCATTCTGAACTAACTGTTTTTGCTGTTATTGGATAGGGAATTTATTGATTCTTGTCTATTGATAAGAAGATTATCATGTTGATTTTGACCTAAGTTTTGAATTGATGGAATTAAATAGAGAATACATTTATTCAAATGCTCATTAATATGTAATTATTACTTAACGAAAATCCTAAATAAATGCTGTAAATCACCCCGAAGACTTCTGCTAATGCAGACATTGACAACAGGGTTAACAGCTAGATGGAAGCATATGGCTTCGTATAAAATGAGCGCTGCTATCCGGAGATTGTCAGTTTGGTGTAAGGGTAAGCATTCCTGACTGCCAATTGGGAGGTACCGGGTTCGATTCCCGGGCTGGCAACTAATTTTTGGATAGAAGTTCTCATCAAATTTCCTCCCATCTAGCTAGTCAGAAGACTTCGGGGTGATTTACAGCATTTATTTAGGATTTTCGTTAAGTAATAATTATATATTAATTAGCATTTGAATAAATGCATTCTCTATAATTCCATCAATTCAAGACTCAGTTCAAAATCAACATCATAATCTTCTTATCAATAGACAAGAATCAATAAATTCCCTATTCAATAACAGCAAAAACAGTGAGTTCAGTATGGACTGCATGGCTTTGAAAATCAACTCCTGACTGGCAATTGAGAGGTACCGGGTTCGATTCCCGGGCTGGCAACTAATTTTTGGATAGTAGTTCTCATCGAATTTCCATCTAGCTGTTAACCCGGTTGTCAATGCCTACAGTAGCAGAAGTCTTCGGGGTGATTTACAGCATTTATTTAAGATTTTCGTTGAATAATAATTATAAGTCTTGAATTTTTTATTGGAGTGAGAATCGATTTATTCCGGTCAATTGATCAGAAGATTATAAGATATGTCGTGAAGTATCAATTCTTCATCGTTTTATTTGTTCATTTCCAACTAACTCTTATAGTTTTCATTTGAGAGGTGAGGTGATTGATCCTTGTCTATTCATAAGAAGATTATGAGATTCATAAAATGAATGAAGTTCATAAACATTTATTATTTGAGTAGTTCATTTCAAATTCTCCGGTTTTTTTTGTGGAGACTTGATTGATTCTTGCCACGTGATGAGAAGTTTATGAGATTAATACTGAAATAACTCGTCTAGTTTTCATTGAAGAGGAATTGATTGATCCTTGTCTATAAGGATTAACAGATTATAAGTCGTGAAGTTTTTGAAAATTTATTGTTAGAGTAGTTTTTATTATGGAAGTTTTATTGATTCTTGTCAAATGATAAGGAGATTGTTAGGTAGTATGCTGTGAATCTTCAATAATTCGTTATTTGATTTGTACATTTCTATCTCCTCTGGTTTTTATTGTGAAGGATAGATTTATTCTTGTCAAATCAAAAAAGATTATGAGGTTTTATGTTTTGGAGCTTCCAGCTACTTATTTATCTGTTTATTCCTAAGTTTCAGATATCGTGAGAAAAAGAGTGTTGAAAATTTATGAAGGATTTATTGGAACTAGTATATTATTCTGAGTTTTCAAAGATTGATTATGAAAGATGACGCTGGATTCCACTTTTCGAAGTTACTGATCTCTGTCTAGGAACCATTGATTTTCATCCATGTTAGTGGATAAGCGATGAACTGCTTGGAGTTTTTGGAGATGTATGTTATTGATGTCTATTTTCATTCTAAATGTTTTTGTCACAGAGGAAATTAAGATCCATAGTAGATGATACGAAATGGAGGGATTGAATATGGAAAATAATTCTCTTAGAGGCCAGTAGAATTTAACTTCAGATATATTTTCTAATGAACTGAAGTTCATGATGCACTCTTTACACTCTTTATCCCTGCACAAACACATCGATTTTTGCTCGTATGATATTTTGTCGTCCTTATGAATATCTATAAGACTAGCCGTCAGGCTCGCTTTGCTCGCCATATCCGTCTAGCCAGGGGGCTCCGCCCCCTGGACTCCCGACTGGATCGTCCGAGAATGAGATCAGCAGGCTCGCTTCGCTCGCCTGCATTTTTCATTTGTAGGACGATCATATGTTAGGACGATCCAGTCGGAGGTCCAGACTAAACGTCTGGCTAAACGGATATGGCGAGCGAAGCGAGCCTTACGGCTAGTAAAATAATATTCCCATGAATAGCTCTGATTGAAGTGGTAGTGCCCAATCAATTTTTCCGCGATGAATGCATTTCAATCTTCAACTTGGTGCCAACCTAACAAAGTCAACTCAACTTATTGCCAACCTGACAAAATTATTAATTTAGTTACCAGTTAACAACTGTTTCGAAGAGGTACTCTCTCTAGATTATAGTTCTATTTTAACATATAGTATTGACATTTTTCAATTATAATTAAGAGAATAAGAAGAATATACATGCTAAAAGACGAACTTTAAGCCCTTAAAAACCACCCTTAGAGTTAAAATATCGCCAAAAGATATCTTAGTGCGGCTCTAAAGGGCCAACTGAACATACCTACCAAATTTGAACGTTTTTGGTCCGGTAGATTTTTAGTTCTGCGAGTGAGTGAGTCAGTCAGTCAGTCAGTGAGTGAGTGCCATTTCGCTTTTATATATAATAGATGGATAGAAGATAGAAGATTAAATGAACTCGACAAACATCATCTGTTTGAAATCATCTGTTCAATCTAATAGAATTTATATGACGGCAGAATACCGTATGAACAAAAATCTATGTGTTTTTGCGGGGCTACAGTACTGTAACTACTTTTTTAAGTCTGGATGCATTTCAGCTCACAGAGTGCATTTTTAATGTTCATACAGTCTGGAAATTCAATGAAATGTAATCAATAGGAATCGATTGAAGATTATTCTATAGTAGGAATTATACATAGACGTTGAAAGGTATCCATGAACTGGTTATGATAAGCATAATAGCATAAGTACTTCTATGGGCCAAAGGAATTTATTTCATTTCATTTTTCTAGGCTATGGACGAGAGACGAGCTTGATTAATTTCAAAGTATCAACTAATTAATTATGTCATCAATAATCTTCATGGATAATCAATCATGAAATGTCATTTACAGAGAAGTAAAGTAGTGAAGTAGTAGTAAAAAGGGAAGTAAATGATTGTATAGTTCAAAAATAATGAAGAAAATTGATGGGAATTCTACTCTAATTCTCCAACTATTATTGTTTTTTCTCAATTTTTAATTCTAGTTAGTGAAGAATACTCATCAAACATGACTCACTATAACGAGTCAATCTTGTCTAGAATTGACGACCAAGTGTTAAACTGTCGAAATACTCAGATGCTACTTAGAGACTGTCATTATACAATTATTATTTCGTTTATTCTGACATCATCACTTGGAGAAATCTTGTCTGCTGTCACTCACTCACTCCGTCTCTCTCTGTCTTTTACTCTTCCCAACCACTCACTCTCTCTTTCTCTCAATCTTCTCTCAGACTCACCCACTCACTCTTTCTCACTCTCTCTCTCTGGCTTCCTCACTGGCTCTCTCACACTCTCTCTCACAATCTTCTCTCAGACTCACCCACTCACTCTTTCTCTCTCTCTCTCTCTCTGGCTTCCTCACTGGCTCTCTCACACTCTCTCTCACTCACTCTCTTTGGGAGAGAGTAAGTGGGGAGGGTATTTTTAATATTCTTTCCGAAGAATGGACATTGATATGTCCAAAGCTCCGCCAATTTATGTAGATGCATAACAATATAATTATCTATGGTTATTATATATTATTACAAATTGCTATTTCATATCATATACAGTTCAATAATTATTTTCTTAGTCTATATTATGTAGATTCATCTATAATTTTGCTGTATTGTAAGCTATTGTACTTAATAAAGTACTTAATCAATCAATCAATCTCTCTCTCACGCTCTACCCTCTCTCTCTTTCTCTCTCTCTAAATTACTAAGTAGAGTTTCTTATTTGAACATTACTTCGAGTTATAATTATTCCGAACAGCTCTAATCCATCACAACCCGGTCGTGTGTTAATGGGGAGGATATTTTATATCCTTCTTAGAGGATCGACAATCATTTGTTGAAACACCGCCGATTTATGAAGTTACATCATATTATTATATTATCGTTATTCTAATTGCATTCAATCTTCATTCTCATTGATTAATTGTTTATACTTTGTAAAATTTGTTGAATGATTAGCATTATCGTCATTTAATGTAAATTAGTGTATAAGCCAGTAAATATTGTAACATACATAAATAAAGGAATCTAATCTAATCTAATCTAATCTCTCTCTGACTCTCTCACACCCTCTCTTTCTCTCAATCATCTCTCACTCCCACTCTCTCTCTTTCTCTTACCCTGTCTCTCTCTCTCTCACTCTCTCCCTCTCGATCTTCTATCACTGTCTCTCTCTCTCTCTCTCTCTCTCTCTCTCTCTCTCTCTCTCTCTCTCTCTCTCTCTCTCTCTCTCTCTCTCTCTCTCTCTCTCTCTCTCTTGAGAGTCTTTTGGAATAATTTAATTGCTCACTCAGACACAAGAAGTGAAGACAACTATACAAACACTGAAAACTGTTAACATTGGTTGAATAGGAGTCATTGATGTAATCCATTCACGGAATGCTGACGGTTTGGAGTGACGCTCACTGAACAGTTGTCAAATAAGTTTTTAACTGGCAGCAAGGTCAAGGGAGTTGACAATCAAGTTGGTCATTGTCTCACGACAAGATCACTGTATACTGCTACAACACAGTAACTGTTATTTTAACAGTTTTTGGGTAGTTGTGAAAAGATATTGTGATGATTATTCGTACTAGATAGAGCCACACACATCGATTTCTGGACGTTCGATTTTTTAAGAATTCTATTAGATTATACCGAACTTGACAAACATAATGCCCGGTTGCAGAGTCGTTACATAAAGTCACCCATAGTTAACAGAGCCAATAGTTAACAACTCACCCATAAATTAATAGATGTTCGTTGCAGAGTCGTTTGCCAGACCCCTTTTAACTATGGCTCTGATAAGGCACACACATGAGTCACAATGCTGCACATACCACTTTTTGCGTGGTATGCTTCTATCCAACTAATGTACCGGGTGATTACAAATGAAATAGACAGTTTGAATAGCTTGTAGAGAATTTATTATTTAAAAGTTTAGATCATTACTTACATGATTACATAGAAGAATTCTTGAAGTTCTTATTGAAAATTTACAGATGTTCAATGTGTGCACCATTTGCAACACCTCAGATATCAACACGGTAGTAAAATTCTGACCACACACGACTAAGCATCTCACGGTTAACTGTAGCAAGAGCATTTGTGATTCGTTGTTTATGATCATCGATATCAACAGGAAGCGGTGGTACGAAAACTCTGTCTGTTACATAGCCCCACAAGAAAAAGTCGCAGGGCGTTAGGTCCGGACTACGAGGTGGCCACGGCTGAAACACAACGTTTTCCTCACTTGCACGGCCGATCCATCGTCTAGGAAGATGTTCATCCAGATACCCTCTGACGTCTGAGTACCAGTGAGGCGGAGCTCCATCTTGTACAAAAATGAAGTTACAACTATCTTCATGGAGTTGAGGCATTAACCATTCGGTTAACATGTCCAGATAAATTCTTCCGGTTACTGATGGTTCTTGGAAGAAGAAAGGCCCGTAAACCTTTTCACAAGATAAAGCGCAAAACACGTTCACTTTAGGAGAATCGCGTATATGCTGTACAGTCCTCTTGGGTTTTCTGTTCCCCATACTCGTACATTATGTCTGTTAACTTTTCCACTAATGTGAAAAGTGCATTCATCACTGAAAATTAGCCGATTAAACAATGTGTCGTCATTTTCAAGACAATGTTGCATCTCTTGACAAAAATTTTTACGTACAACTTTATCATTGCCATTTAAAATTTGTACTAACTGCAATTTATAAGGTGTCATTTTCAAACGTTTCCGCAGAATTTTCCACACAGTAGGTTGAGGAATTTGCAATTCTAAACTCGCTGATCTAGTCGATTTTCCTGGACTTCGTACAAAAACATCACGAACACTATCAATTTTTTCTTCTGTAACAGAAGGTCTTCCAGTACTCTTCTTCTTACACACACATCCACTGCTTTCAAAACGTTCATACCAGTCATAAATTGATTGCCTTGTTGGTGGTGGTTTACCGTATTTTGTTCTGAAATGACGCTGCACAACAGTAACAGAGTTTGTTTTGGCTAATTCAAGAACACAATAAGCTTTCTCCACTGGAGTAGCTGCCATATTGCTAAACTAAGCTGGCTGTTGTAACACGGAGCAGCCAACAATAGCCAGCAACAGTTCTACCAACATAAACTTTAAGAAATTCCCTACAAACCTATATCACTTATCATGTTGAAATACACCAGTTTAATTTTGTACAGGCTATTGAAGTTGTCTATTTCATTTGTAATCACCCGGTATTGGCAACGGGGAAAGAATCACTGTGAACAATTCTTCCAAACCTCCAGTCGGATGACGTCACAACATGGCGCTTGTTCATCACAAAACTGCTGTCTGCTTATTGTGTTATTTAATTATTTTCAGTTAGTTTGATTTTTTATAGAAATGAATGAATTAAGTAAAATAAAATTAGAGGTAGAAGTAAAATGAGTGACTGGTGTATTTATTATTGTATAATAGTAATAAAAAAAATTTGACCAGAATTATCTCATTGTCTTCTGGCATTTTGATATATCTTGGAAACAAAGCAGCCAGTCTACAAGATATATTTCTACTGACTCTGCATACGGTGTTTATTATTGAAATTAATAATAATAATTGATTATTCAAATTTATAGAATTATACAATTTATTAAAAATTGTATTACATCTTCGTTCAAGCTACTTGATTAGTCAATGATAGTTTATTCAGTTTATTTACACTTTATCTACAGTTTCAAATAGTAATAATGTAATGTTTTCGGACCATTTTCGTCTGTCTTTTAAAACATGCAAAAACATAAACTTAAAATACACTTGGCGCGAATGTATAGTGGATTCATAAGCACGATTTTGGGCATTTAAATGAAGAGCACTTTTAGTTATTGGTAGCCTTAGATGACGTCATCTGCCTGTAGGTTTTTCGTCTCTGCAACGGAAAAACGTGTTTGTTGGCTCGCTGTTACCTATCGGCAGAGCAAATAGCTAATAGAACGTCTCTGCAACGAGATTAGCCTGTTAAATAGTTAAGTACGCGCTGTTAACTATGGGCGACGCTATTTGTCGACTCTGCAACCGGGCAATAATCTGTTTGATATAATCTGTTCAATCTAATAGGGTTTATTATGACGGGAAAAGTCGTACGTTCAAAAATCGATGTATACACACATCCCGCATACACAACAATTTTTGTTTGTTTGTATTTTTGTTTATTCATTATAAAATGAATTACGGCAAAAAATATTGTACAAACAAAAATCGATGTGTGTGTGCGTGGCTTAAGGCTACATAACGCCTAGATATTGTCCATAAATCTGTGGTTAAACAATATCTAGTCTTTTCATTCAATGTTATTTCATCGTTTTATTCACAGTTTTCGATCTTGTGATGTTTTTGTCTCATTTTCAACCAATATTATTTTTACCTGATCGAAAGGTGATGCCTTTGATTCATTTTCAGTGGGATACACGTTGTGAAATTCAGTGGAAATGATTTTCCACCGTTTCCAGTTTACCACCGCTTTCTAGTGTAGTTATAATAGATAGTGATGTAATTCAAGCTATTCCGGTATCTATCTATCTATCTATCTATCTAATATATTTATATAAAAGCGAAATGGCACTCACTCACTGACTGACTGACTCTCTCACTCACTCACACGCAGATCTAAAAATCTACCGAACCAAAAACGTTCAAATTTGGTAGGTATGTTCAGTTGGCCCTTTAGAGGCGCACTTAGAAATGTTTTGGCGATATTTTAACTCTAAGGGTGGTTTTTAAGGGTTTAAAGTTCTTTTAGAATCTAAATTCTTCTTATTCCAATATCTTAAAATTATAATTGAAATGTCCAAACCATATGTTAATATAGAACTATAATCTAGAGAGAGTACCTCTTCGAAACAGTTGTTCTGGTAACTAAATTAAAAATGTTGTCAGGTTGGCATTAAGTTGAGTTGACTTTGTTAGGTTGGCACCAAGTTGAAGATTGAAATGCATTTATCCAGGACCTCTTAAATACCAATTTATTCAATTACCTAAAATTAGCGTTTTCTCAGCTTTTCTGCGTTACCTCACTTTTTTCAATAATTGATGGAAATATATTAAAAAAAATTCAGTACACAGGTTTAGCTGATGTGGAAGAATTTTGTTCGCCAAAGATACGCCGATATAATAACAGGTGTTTTTCGAGATCAAATTGACATAATACGTTCAAATTCGGTACAGAGGTTCCGCTGAGGTCTACATGCAGGCGAGCGAAGCGAGCCCGCTGATCTCATTTTTGGACAATCCAGTCGGGGGTCCAGAGTTCGGTACAGAGGTTCCGCTGAGGTCTATATGCAGGCGACCGAAGCGAGCCCGCTGATCTAATTTTTGGACGATCCAGTCGGGGGTAGACAGATATGGCGTGCGGAGCGAGCCTGACGGCTAGTATTTTACACTATAATATTGGCTGTTGACCCTCATTGATTAATGATGATCAATTCTATCTTCTATCATTGCCAATTTATTAGATTATTCAAATGAACAATATTATGGGAAAAACTGAATAGTCAGGAGTTGAAGAGGCTACTAATGAAAACTATAATTGATAAGTCAATAGTTGGAACGCTACAATAAAGTGTGAGAGAGGAAAGAGAGAGAGAGAGAGGGAGAGTGAGAGAGAGTGTGTGAGAGAGAGAGAAGTTAGAGAGAAAGTGTGAGTGATCTCGAAGGAGAATGAACGGTTGTAACGAACGTCTAATGTCACTTGGGACTCAGGGTATAGCGGGATCACGTTCAACAGTGGTGTAGAAAAGAGAAAGGAAGGGGAGAAGAAGAAGAAGAAGAAGAAGAAGAAGAAGAAGAAGAAGAAGAAGAAGAAGAAGAAAAAGGAGAAGAGAGAAAAGACGAAGAAGAAAGAAGAAGAAGAAGAAGAAGAAGAAGAAGTAGAAGAAGAAGAAAAAAGAGAATCAGAAGAAGAAAGAAGTAAAGAAGAAGAAGAAGAAGAAGAAAGAAGAAGAAGAAGAAGAAGAAGAATAAGAAGAAGAAGAGAAGAAGAAGAGGAGAGGAAGAGAAAAGGAAAAGAAGAAGAAGGAAAGAAAGAAGAAGAAGAAGAACAAGAAGAAGAAGAAGAAGAAGAAGAAGAAGAAGAAGAAGAAGAAGAAGAATGAGAAAGGAAGAAGAATGGAAGAAAGATCGTGTAATTCACCTCGAGCGCGTCAAAAACGTCGACAAGACGTCCGGAAGGAATTGAAACGTTCGACCACAGCTGATCACCTCTCAAGTCAGTTCCTGCCAACCACTAAATACTTGTCAGGGATTTGAAAATAGTTGCACTGGATGGAGGAATTATTTTGGATTCTGAATCGATCGAGTCTCCGGGATAGACCATATTGAACGTTTTTCGAGCGTTTTTTCTGGCTTCAACCGAATCTTTCTGTGCTATCGACTGAAGATACGCTGTCTTAAAACGCCTGAAAAACGCTAAATATGGTCTGGGCTTGGATATATCTATTTATTGTATAAATCTGCGACAATAACTCATGAGATAGTACCCGATAGTTCTTAATCGTCTAGAATTTGAAAATATTTTTGCAGTGGATGAATAAATCTTTCTGGGTTTTATGATCGATCAATGGTTAGGTTATTCATTAATTCATTAATATTATTGACGTATTCATTGATTGTTGAGATCCATGACACGATAATTTTAGAATATACAATAACGAATCATTGTGGAAGGATTTCCGAATTCATTTAAATTATTATTATAATTATGAATCATCATCATCATCTTCACTTCAGGGATTAGGTTTATTAATGAACCTGTTCCGGTACCCATCTCTTTCTTGGTCTCCCTACATCTCTTTTTCCTGTAGGTCTATAGTTTTGGACTACAACGGGAATTCTTCCAGGTGGCATTCTATCCAAATGACTGCACCAGTTGCGTCTATTTTGAATAATTCTTTCATGTAGAGGAGCAACCAATAAACCCTGTCTTATATCAGTGTTTCTTATTTTATCAACTCTAGTGCAGCCAAATACACTCCTTAGAAACTTCATTTCTGCATCATTATTTGCAAATACAAATGAGACTAATGTAATAACATTGGTAGATAAAATAATAAGGGTAGTCCTTGTGCTATTTTTCTTCCAAATTTGTAGGTGACACAGTCCAAGATGAGGTTATAATTTCACGTGTACAATTTTCACAAAACTCTAGTCCAAAATAAACATGATAAATAAAAATATGAATCGGAGTACCCTATTTTATTTTTTGTCACGACATGTTTCGGCTACTAATGCCATTTCCAATTAGTAATATTATTTATTTATTTAGTTACAAAGAACAAATCATTGAAATGATTGAGTTCGTTAAACCATAGAGAAACGATAGAATAAGTAGATATCCCATGGTATAGGGCGTTTATGTCGTAACTTTTACTGTTATCCCAAAGCCGATAGTTCACGTAGTTCTTTCCTATGCAGCTGTGTGACGCTGGTAGTCTCTCAAATTGTGCCGTTCATACACTCTCAACCCAACAAAACAGTAGAAATTGACAATTATCGACAGTAATTGGCTTGAGTAAAAGTTGCGACATGAATTCCTAATCGGCTTGAGATAACAGTAAAAGTTGCGACATAATTCCTATACCATGGGATATCTACTTATGCTATTGTTTCTCTAAGGTAAAACTCAGTACTTGAATGAATAACTTTTTGAGTAAATAAATGTTCAAAATCAGTAAATGTTTGGTCGAATTGAGTTCTTTACGCTAATGGCTCATACCAATCAGCTCGTAACTTCAATTTATTTTCTCCTCCTTGAAATATCATGAATTTTTGTCCATATTTTCATGTTACCTCTCAAATTATTCCTACCCTACTAAGCAACTTTTTTGCCCATACATCCATTCTAATTTTTGTCTGTAGAGTTCCTTGCCTTCCTTTTCATTTTATCACATCAATTATATGGATCATATTTCTTAATGGTTCTCCTATGCTTCTCACAATATTCATTCATCCATTTATACAATACTTACATCATCAAAATGATAGGGAGAGAGAGAAAACAGGTAACCTTGTGCTATTCCTCTCCCAAATTTGGATAGGGTTACACCAAAGACCTTAAAGATGCATAGACTCACATGCAGCGCTAGTGTCGTACTTGGAATTGAAATCAGCCATTGAGGGGGCAACCAATAAGATTATTACATACCAATGCCTTTGTAATCTATAGTATTACAAATATATAGTTATAATATCTCGTGCTAAAATACCCCAATGGTGGCATTCAATTTCAAGTAAGAGCTATCATTGGGGAGGCATAGGCATTGTGGGTCTATATCTCTCTAAGGTCTTTGGGTTACACAATCATATAGTCCAAAATAGATTAAGTTTTGTAGTTTTCCACTTCACAAAATTTTCAGTCCTCAAATATGTTTACAATGTAGATTTAGTAAACTTTGATGCTGAATTTTCCTCTCTTCCTTACCATTATCCTAACCTTCTTTTCTTCTATCCACCATAGTTACAAACTCATTAATTCTTCAATCGTTCTCCTATTCTTCATCACAATATTCTCGTTCCATTTTCATTCATCTTACCTTCTTTTTCAATCCTTCTCCTCTTTTGGTTTTCCTCCGAGCTTTCTCTCCACTGAAACCTGTACATTTTCTTTTCACTCTCCATAGACACAGGCACAAATTCGCAGAACAGAGCTGTAGAATGGTCGTAATTCTCAGCTAAAGACTTTAGAGCGTTACGGCTGGTATCGTGGATGCTTTTCTTTCTTACCTACTCACCTCTTTCTTCTTCTTCTTCTTCTTCTTCTTCTTCTCTTCTTCTTCTTCTTCTTCTTATTATTCTTCTTCCTCCTCTTCTTCTTCTTCTTATTCTTCTTGTTCACACAACACTAATTTGTCCCCTTTAACTCGTTTTCTCTCTCCTCTCATATTCTTCATCCTCTTCCACCTTCATCACCACCATCATTACCTCCTTTTCATGCACTTTCTCTTCCACGTCATAATCCTCAATCCTGCTTTGTCATCAACCCCTCGTCTTCCCCTTCATCTTCTCTTCTGACTCCTCTTCACTGACTTGTTCCCCTCCTCCTGATACTCCTCCTTTTCCTACTTTCACTTACTCCCTCTCCTCTACCCCTTACCCAAATACCCATACCTCTTCCGCCACCTCTTATATCTTTGGTAGAGAGTTAGTGGGAAGGATATTTTTAATATTCTTTTCGAAGAATGGACATTGATATGTCCAAAGCTCCGCCAATTTATGTAGATGCATAACAATATAATTATTATCTATAGTTATTTTATTACAAATTGCTTTTTCATATCATATGCAGTTCAATAATTATTTTCTTAGTCTATATTATGTAAATTCATCTATAGGCTAGTTTTGCTGTATTGTAAGCTACTAGATATAAGTGTATAAGCAAGTATATATTGTAATCTACATAAATAAAGTACTCTATCAATCAATCAATACCTCAATGAATCTTATGAGATTTGTTAAATTAATGAAATATTCAACTGTATTGTAGGTTTCTATAGAATCATGGATCATAATTTTATTCCAGAATATATTGTAATCTACACATTAAAGAAGAAATTTAAAATGCTTCAAAACCAAACATAGAAAAAATATTTTACATTATTATCACTGAAATAGGAAATATTGACAAATTTGAGAAATAATTTTGCAGGACCAAAAAACATACTTTATATTCTAAAAGCATAGCTATATCTCCCACTATTCCATCTTCTCCTCTTTCTCCTACTCTATTTCCTCATTCTACTCCTCTTCACTCTACTCTCCCTCCTCCTTCACTCCTCCTCCTTCTCCTTCTCCTCCTCCTCATCCAATACATCCTCCTCTGTTCAGCATATAAATGAGAATGATGTTTTGAATATATATCCTTACCCAAGAAATGACAATTGTATGCCATCATAGAGAAACAATAGCGTAAGTTGATATCTCATGGTATATGAAATTTATGTCGCAACTTTTACTGTTATCTCAAGCCGATCACTGTCGATTATTGTCAATTTTTACTATCTTGTTGGGGTGAGAGTGTATGAACGGCACAATTTGAGTGACTACCAGCGTCACACAGCTTCATAGGAAAGAACTACGTGAACTATCGGCTTGGGATAACAGTAAAAGTTGCGACATAAACGCCCTTTACCATGGGATATCTACTTATGCTATTGTTTCTCTATGATGCTATCAATCAATTTATGGAAAATAATACAGTTCTATACTACTGTATAACAATTCGAATGTAATTCAATTTTTATAACATTCAATTATCATCCAATGATTTTTCTCCTCAAAATCTTGAGGTAGAGGTCAAAGATAGATTTAATGGTCAGCTATATTGTCAGCACTAGGCGAATACTTTTTGACTGATTTGTTAATACTTAGTTGTGATAACATCAGATTTGTTAAATGTTCATTTGTATATTACAAGCCGCAGCGTGAATATGCAATCATTGTAATCCACTCAGAAGAATAAAACTAATCTTATAATAAAACTAATCTTATCCTTTCTCTCATCCACCTCTTCCTCCTCATCCTCCTCCTCCTCCTCCTCATCTTTATCCTCATATTCTTTATCCATCTTTCTTCTTCCCGCTCCTCCTCCCCCTGACTCCTCCTCCTCATCCTCCTCCATCCTTGGCCGACGAAGAGTTAAGTCACAGACGAAAGGGCCAGGACCCTTCCTTCTCCTCACAGCCTTTCCACCCTCATCAGAATCTTCCAACTGGGAGCAAATGGGACAGAGAAGGGTACCCTAGTCCTCCCACCACTCTCTTTCAATCACCACCCCTCCAACACCCCCCAAAACGGGCCAACAGCACACGGCGCAAGTCCCGGACAAATTTTGAGCGTCAGTCGCAAACCAACTCTCGTGGAGAGCGTTTCGTTGTGTCGTGCGTTTCCGAACAAAAATGTCCGTGGTATCCACCTTCTCTATCTAGGTCTCCCGGTGATTTTAACCTTGAGACTTTTGAATTGTTTTTTTTATTTTTTAACCGATTACACCCATGAACATCAGAAATTTCAATCTACCAATATTTCCCTACTAACATAAACACAATATTCTTCCACCGAGAATAATTGTTTCCTCGGTTTTCTCAACTTAAACCTGCGTTAAAAACGGCCTGCAACCTCAGTGAAGATTCAGAATTCATCTCAACTAGAATCTGCACTAAAAATTACTGGAGCCTTCATTAATCGTTTATCTCAACTTGAACCCGCGTTGAAAGTTGCCTGGACCCTTCGTCAAGTTCCAGCATCCATCTCAACTTAAACCTACGTTAAAAAACGGTGGAACCTCTGCCTACTTTCAGAGTTAATCTCAACTAGAACCTGCGTTGAAAATTACCCGGAACCTTCGTCAAGTTTCTGAGTTAATCTCAACTCAAAACTACGTTAAAAAACGCTGGAACCTTCGTTGAGTTTCAGAATTTATCTCAACTTGAAACTGCGTTTTTAATTGCCTGGAACCTCCGTCAAGTTCCTGCAATCATCTCAACTTAAACCTACGTTAAAAAACGGTGGAACCTTCGTTGATTTCCAGCTATACTAGTGCGTCCTCATCAACTTGGTGATTTTTTATCGCCGTCCGATATTCAGTGCTTAGTTGAAATTCTGGAAGAATTGTGCTGTGTTGATCGTTTCGTGGAAACTATTTCGATAATTCCGGTTGAAATTTGAGTGATTGTACAAAAGATTCTGTTCTACAGGTTGTGAATAGTTGAAATGTTTGCATGATAACTTTGGTGATAGTTTAGGATTATCAGGATTCATAGTTATGTTAGGCATTGAAATCCGGGTGGAATTCAATATCTTGATATCTACATAGTATATATAAGAAAACTATATACTGAAATTAGAAGAAGCTTGAATTATTGAGAAAAAATTATAATCCTTCGATTCTGTTCTGTTAGGCATCGGAATCCGGGTGGAATTTAATATCTTGATATCTACATAGTATATAAGAAAACTAAATACTTGAGTTAGGGGAAGCTTGAATAATTGAGAAAAAATTATAATTCTTCGATCAAAATTGAACCTATTACCTTTGAGAATTCCCAATTGATTCAATTTAATCATGAGATCTTGTGACGTGTATATTATTCATAATTGAAATAATTGATAATCCAAACTATGCTTTTAACCAGTGAATATCTGTGAGAAAATTCAATAATATTCATTCTCAAAAATCCATCCATATTCGTTTTAAAAATTTGTGTTCCTCGTGAAAAATAATTCGGTATTCAACAATACTTTTATTGGCTTCTAGTATGTGATCATTGATATTGAAGTTCAATATTCTTCTTCGTAGAAATCTTTGTTAAAATTTTGTGAGTTTTTTCGGGAGTGATATGTAAACTAAACAAGCTTCAAACATGTTGACGTTGTATATGGTGTTTGGGACAGCGTTCTGCTACTACTATTATCTACTGCTGGCTGCCCTACCGTCTAGTGTTCTAGTGGAGGCTGCTATCAAATCTGCCAAAAATGCTGCTAATCCTGAACCAGGTAAGAATCTTTCCAAGTTTTATAAATTTCAATATTTTCAACACATGATTCACTTTGTTTCACGTTATGTGTTCCACGTATTCCAAAATATTCTCCCGTATTGTCAAACTGGTTACTCAATGGTATCTTGTATTATCCCATTTTGTCAAACTGTTTTCTCAATGGTATCTTGTATTATCCCATTTTGTCAAACTGTTTTCTCAATGGTATCTTGTATTATCCCATTTTGTCAAACTGTTTTCTCAATGGTATCTTGTATTATCCCATTTTGTCAAACTGGTTTCTCAATGGTATCTTGTATTATCCCATTTTGTCAAACTGTTTTCTCAATGATATCTTGTATTATCCCATTTTGTCAAACTGTTTTCTCAATGGTATCTTGTATTCTTCTATTTTGGCAAACTGGTTTCTCAATGGTATCTTGTATTCTCCCATTTTGTCAAATTGGTTTCCCAATGGTATCTTGTATTCTCCCATTTTTTCAAACTGTTTTCTCAATGGTTTCTTGTATTATCTCATTTTGTCAAACTGGTTTCTCAATGGTATCTTGTATTATCCCATTTTGTCAAACTGTTTTCTTAATGGTATCTTGTATTATCCCATTTTGTCAAACTGTTTTCTCATATCTTGTATTATCTCATTTTGTGAAATTGGCTTCCTAATGGTATCTTGTATTATCCCATTTTGTGAAACTGGTTTCTCAATGGTATCTTGTATTATCTCATTTTATCAAACTGGTTTCTCAATTAATGGTATCTTGTATTCTCTCATTTTGTCAAACTGGTTTCCTAATGGTATCTTGTATTATCCCATTTTGTCAAATTGGTTTCTCAATGGTATCTTGTATTATCCCATTTTGTCAAACTGGTTTCTCAATGGTATCTTGTATTATCTCATTTTTTCAAACTGGTTTCTCAATGGTATCTTGTACTATCCCATTTTTTCAAACTGGTATCTCAATGGTATCTTGTATTATCCCATTTTTCAAACTGGTTTCTCAATGGTATCTTGTATTCTCCCATTTTGTCAAACTGATTTCTGAATGTTATCTTCGAGATTATGAATTAACAAGACTCTTAGAGACAACCATGAAAGTCACCAAAATAATTACCTCCATTCAAGTTTATGAAATATTGAAACCACTTTTCAAAACTTAATACACCAGTGGTTTCACGTTTCTTAATCTAGTTTTTGAATGGTATTTTCAGAACTTTGAATCAACTGAAGATGTGTGAAGGGTTTCCGAAACATGGATGAAATTGAAATGAAATGAAATAAAATGAAAATGAAATGAAAAAATTCTTTATTAGGCGCAGTTAGGACTTTTAAGTCCTCTCTACCACTCAACCTCAACATAACAAATGCAATTGAATAAAAAAAATACAGTGTAACTTATATATATAAATAAAATATTAAATATCAATATAATATATAATATATAAATAATTCACCCAAGTGGAATGATACTTAGGGCTGTTTGCACAGTATAGATTGCTAAACTCGATTAAGTTAATCGAGCTTAAATTAATCTGAAAGTTTAAACTTGAATCGGTTTTCTCAGTGCATTTACTAATCCAGTTGAATTGAAACTAGTTTATCGTTAAGTTGGTAATAAAGTGTCATTGTTTGTGATATCAGGAAGACTGATTTTTTCAGGAAATTTGTTGTTTACAAACGATCAGTAAATTGAGGTTATGTAGCTACTATTTTCTTGTTCAAAATCCACAGAGCTGTAAGCTGTACGGTAATAAAAGTAAAGAGCGATCAAGGAATTCTTTAAAACTTATATTTAGCTGGCACCAAAAAATATATTTTAGAATGTTAGATAAAAAAGTTATATTGTTACTCTTGAATCTACTACGGCCTTTCTCGTTTATTAGAAATCTCTCGAAAGCAAAATATCTCAGTTATGTGTTATTAAATACATGTTTTCTAATCAAATACCACTGTTAAAAATTGTCTTAATTTCTATCAAGTGGTTTATTCAATCAAATACTAATTGGCAGTTGCTTTACTCAAGCAAAACCGTAGAGAAAATTCTCTATCATCCCAGAAATTTCAATTTATTATTCGTGTTTGTCCAATTTTTCTGTTTCAAAATTACTTCGCAGTCATCTTTTTCAATCGCATTGAAAAATTCTATCAATTCCTTCATTATAATTATTTTTACATTCAAATGATGAATCACTATAACCTAAATAATTATTATCGTCTAAAGAAGCAATAAAAACAATTGTCGAAAAAGTTTAGACAAAAGTCGAAAGCTGTTTCCCCATCAAATCTTTACAGATGTCAAGTTAATCCAAATGATTTGGTTTAAAACTCCTGCTTTGGAGGTTTAAACTTTCCCAGAATTTAAACTCAATACAGAGTTCAAACTGATACTGTGCAAACGGAATTTTAGTTTAAGCCAAATAATCCAGATTTGGTTTAAGCTTTAGCTTAAACTCACACTGTTCAAACGGCCCTTAGAGGATAAGGTTCTCGATAGATTTCTTCGAAAGAATTATCCCCAATAATGATTTGGGTTCTGCACAATGTAACAAAGAGAAAAATTCGACCAGCATGTTGCATACATGAGATCTCGTTGCATGCCTTGTTGAAACTCGTGGTGAAATGAAGACCAAATAGTTATTTAGAAAATGATTGTCCAAAGCCCAGCACACACACATGTGTTTTCGTTCGTACGGTATTTTGCCGTCCTTATAAATTCTTGGATTGAACAGATGATTTCAAACAGATGATGTTTGTCAAGTTCTGTTTAATCTGCTAGAATTATAAGGACAGTAAAATTTCGTACGAACAAAAATCTATGTGTGTGTGCAGGGCTTACAATTCTCTTGGAGTTTCATATTAACAAGTTCTTTCATTCTTACTTAATCTTCTTACTTGCGCTTCTATTCGAGAAAAATTATGAAGTTGGTTTTGTTTTCTAATAGTCAATTATGAAGATATAGGAAGAAGATATTAGGAAAGATTGAAAATCTGCAGCATGAATGAAAGAGTTACGGAGAATCGGCATCAATGGAGGGAGCATGTTCAAAGATGTCAGCTGAAAGAATACCATTTAAAGTCTATAATTATCAGCCAGTAGGCAAAAGAGATGTTGGCAGACCACGCAAGCGTTGGCAATAATAGGATTTTTATGTTTATTTGAATAATTGGCTAGATGTGAGTCGGAACAGGTTAAAGCCTAACTTGTTTGTAAGAAGAAGAAGAAGAAGAAGATAGTTAATTATATAATTCATAGATGATGAATAGCATAGATGAGTCATAGATTCCAGCCTGGTGTATGTGAAATAGTATATTTCGCACATAGAACAGAAAATGAGATTTTTCCCGCTCAAAATCGGTTTTCAAGTCCGAGGCCGTAGGCAGAGGACTAGAAAAGATTCAGAGCCCGAAAAACATTTTTGCCCGTGTGCGAACGCTATTTTTCGCCGCACACAAAAAAAAATAATAAAACAATATATTATGAGAATAGTTGTTTACTAAGCACTTCCAAAAGCAGAAGTGGAGGTGATAGCTCTAGCAAATCTGAGGTAATCTGAAAATCAGGAAATTGTCCGAGTATTTTTATCTTTCATTCTGATTTGTCCAAATAACCTGAGAGATAATGTTCAATTATGTGGGAAGTTGAGTTGATACTTTTTTATTCTTTCAAATGACAATAAGATGATATTATTATAAATGTTTCAATTATTGAATAATGAACACAAATAATGGAAAGTTTTTTGATCAGCTGTTTTTTGATCACCTTTCTTAGTTCCATGTTAGCGGCTGGAAAGGGTACTCTTTCCGGCCTATGCCGGAAAGAAACCTGTTCTGACGTCAGACGAGAGTCGTCTGCAAACAATGTCTTTCAGATCTACGTAGGGATTGGAAAACAGCTGCTTTCTGTGCAGTGTGGCGAAAAAATTTAAAACACTACTGATATTCGATCTGGATAGTAGATTGTTCGGATATGAAGAGGAGATTAGATTAGAGAATATTAATTAACAGAGACAATTGAATACTTTTGGAATTTATAGATCAAGATTTTTCAGTCTCAATAAGACTGAGCAATAAGAAGGTGATGGAATAAGAAGATGTGGAAGAATATCGAAACACAATGACATCATCAAGTATCCTCTCAATCCTATCAGATTAAAACTAGTTTCAACTTATTAGAGCCATTCTTAATTATTACACTTACTTCAAACGTTATCAGCCCTAAAGAGAAATGTGAGCATAGTGGAGTATATTGTACGGAAAAATGGAACAATGTGAGTTGAAAATATA
Organism: Nilaparvata lugens; assembly: GCF_014356525.2. NCBI lineage: Eukaryota > Metazoa > Arthropoda > Insecta > Hemiptera > Delphacidae > Nilaparvata > Nilaparvata lugens. The sequence goes on from NC_052507.1 coordinate 8,923,562, forward strand.
GCTGAAATGAGAAGGGATTTGAAATAGAATTGAATTTCAAGAAGATAGGATGGAGAGATGGAATCTGGGAAATAATATTGAAGGAATTGAAATCTTTGATATCCATTGTTTATCTTTGATATAGGTTATCTATTGTTATCATCATGTAATAGTTAAACTGAAATGAGAGAAACATGGATTCTTGAAAGAATGAAAATAGATGTTACGGAATGGAAAAAGGAAACTCGAGTAATGACTGACAAGAGAGAGAGAAAGTTACGGATTAGAAAATGGAGAGAGAGAGTAGTAATCCAGAAAATTGAGAAAGTGATCAAGAGGGAATGAAGATAGTGTCTGAAAAGTAGTAGATGAAAGAGAGAGAGATCAAGATAGTCCGATAAAGAGTCAGAAAGAGAGAAAGAGTGAGTGAGTGAGGAGGTGGGCTTTATTCAGGATCAGGAGCAAATTGGAAAAGTTCTTTTTAGTTAGGGTAAGCCGTGGCAGTGGTCGTTACCCGAAAATCAGTGTGTAGCTGACCATCGGTACAATCATCTGTTGAGGAGGAGTAGGAGAGGAGGAGGAGGAGGAGGAGGAGGAGGAGAAGGTGGAGGAGTAGGTGGAGGGGTGGTGGAGGAGGAGGAGGACTGAGGAGCAGCAGATAAGGAGCAAAATCCCAGTTGAGACTTTCTTGCCGCTTGACAATATTTGATTACACTACGGCGTTACAACGAGAATCGAAATGAAAATGATGGACGAGTTCGTAAAAGAGAGAGAAGAATAGTGGAAAAGTGAGTGGGAAAGACATAAGAAAAGAGAGATAGAGAAAGTGAAGTGTGAGAGAGTGAGGGAGATAGATCGGGTGTTGATTACAGATCTCGTAATCTGGAGTCCGGCAAGAGATTTTGTTGTTGAAAGAAATGATTGATACATAAGTCTGTTGTGATTGAATCCTTAAAATGAATTAGACTCAAAGGAAAAACAATATTCCATTTTTTCGTTTTCTGTTATACAATCACATGCCATTTTTACTTTCCTTACCATAGGTAAGGAAAGTATTGCTTTCCAAAAAAAATAAGGCACCCCAATTTCAAGTTTTCTATAAGTTTCAAGGTCCCCTGAGTCCAAAAACATGATTTTTGGGTGTTGGTATGTGTGTGTTTGTGTGTATGTCTGTGAACACGATAACTCCATTCCTAATCAACCGATTGACTTGAAATTTTAAACTCAAGGTCCTTATACCATGAGGATTCGACAATAAGAAATTCAATGAAATTGAATTCAAAATGACGGATAAGTACTAAAAAACCATGTTTTTCACGATTTTCTCAAAAATGACTTGACCGACTTTTTTCAAATCCATATCCTGTATAGTTATTTATCAGCTCTATCAACTGGTATGATTCTCCTTTCCGGGAAACTAATGGGGGGTCCACCCCATCCTTGAGAAATGGACTTAGTAACCTCCTTCTCGTGCTTGAGATAGGTAGGTAGCGCAGTTTAAAAAAAAAAACATAGTCTAGATATTTCATCTGTTGAACAGCTGTTTTGACGACTTTAAAAAAATGACGACTGAAAAAATCATCGAATTTCAAAATTTACACAAAGGAAAAAGTACTCTGGAAACAATTATACACATATACAGAAGTCTGATCGTAGTTTCAAATATGAGAAAGGAAAGTTGTGTGAGTGTACCACACCAGATTTTTAGGAGAGGCCTTGATTGGCAGATACTAGGATAATGGCGATTTTCATAAATGAGAATGAAAACTATATTCCCCTCAAAACCATTCTAGTTGAACCTTGTAACTTTCTACCCAAAAGAAATTGTAATGTACTACCAAGCCAAGAATAGTATTTAGTATAAAATATAATAGACTATAGTATACTTGCTACCGCACCACCATTCCATACCAACCTCAAACTGACAAAATCATGTTCAAAAGTTTTTATGACAGAACGATTCCGGCCGACACGTAAGAGCGAAGATTTTAACGACATGTTAACTGAATGACACATTTGGGGAGTTTGAAAGTTGTTTCACTTGACGATATGTTATTCCGACACCAAAATGTAATTAAAAATAATAAAAGTAATTATATTATCAATCATCCTATTATATTATGCGAGTAATTTCTGTATATATTTATCTATCTGACTATTTTTATATCGAATTATTATTTAAAGAAAATCCTAAATAAATGCTGTAAATCACCCCCGAAGAGCTCTGCTATTGCAGACATTGACAACAGGGTTTACAGCTAGATTGAAATTCGATGAGAACTACTATCCAAAAATTAGTTGCCAGCCCGGGAATCGAATCCGGTACCTCCCAATTGCTAGTCAGGAATACTTACCCTTACACCAAACTGACAATTTCTGGATAGCAGTGCTCAAAAATGAGGTACCGGGTTCGATTCCCGGGCTGGCAACTAATTTTTGGATAGTAGTTCTCATCGAATTTCCATCTAGCTGTTAACCCTGTTGTCAATGTCTGCATAGCAGAGGTCTTCGGGGTTATTTGCAGCATTTATTTAGGATTTTCGTTAAATAATAAATATTATTTAATTAGCAATAAATGCATTCTCTATTTAATTACATCTATAATTTTTATATCTGGTTATCTGGTTATTTATATGGCTATTCATGTTCAACGGATCTCGAAAACGGCTCTAACGATTTTCACGAAATTTGGAACATAGTAGGTTTATGATATCAAAATTCGATGCACTAGGTTTCATCCTTGGGAAAACTCGCTGAAGGACATGAAAAGCATAATTCATCCTTGGAAAAACAGATGATAATTTCGTCGTCTGTTGATAGCAGAAGATGCGTGTGCCTGTGTGGGAGATCAGCTGTGTAATCAATTAGCTTACCGTATCTCGCGAGAAATCTAGAAATTCTAATTGACTCGATCAAAAAAATCTGATTTTTTGACATGATAAACGGTATATCATAATACAAAATATGAAGTTGATAATTATTTCACAGTTTTAAGTGATCAGTGAGTGTTAATTTGTTATTCAATTTGGTTTGTAAACAATCTAAATTAGAACTTCTCTTTTTTTAAATATTTGGACTGAAAATTGAACCTGAATTCAATTGTATGGACCATAACCTACTTTTTGGATCATTTATAGTGTATAAATCGAAATTTGGGGAAGAAACAGTTTTGGGCTGTGCCTGTTAGTCCTTCCCCAATCACTTTGAAGAATTGTGTTCTGTTTATCAATAAATAAATAATGAGCAAAGCTCGCTACCCCGATATTATTATTGAACGGAAATCACAATTGAATGCTTGTAATTATTGACAACATTCAATATTTCCATCTGTAAATAATTATATTATCCTTCAAAGGATAATAGAGCCTACATTGTTTAATTGACGACTGCAAGTATCAGTGTCAGTTGTTTCTGTTTTATATAACTTCGAAAAATCATTGAATAATTGTCTCAAAACTCAAATAAATTGATTCATATGAGTTGATAATATATTATTTTCCTACAGTTACGTTGAAAAGTGGCCACTGCTGCACTGATTACAGAACGCAAAGAATCACTTTTCCGCTCTAGTGCGGGAAAAATTTTCCTGCACTCCAGATTTGCAACATGGCAACGCAAAATACTTAGTAGGTTATATGGAGCAACAGTGCAGCAAAATCAAAATTAAGTTGGTAACAGTGACTGCTGTGGCTGCTATAGTGAGCAGAGGTGCAACCAAGCACAACGCGCTAATTATTATTCATTATGTTTTATAACCAAGGACAACGAGGACTTTAGGATTTTAGGATTAAGGTTTTTATCAATAATAAATTAGACAGAAAAACATTTGATGCATTTCAGGCAATTTTACCCATAATTACTCACTTTTCATATTCAATGGTAACTGTAGGAAAAACTTAATGTGAAATACGTGCGCAAAGTTCCTCTGCTGCACTCAACAAACCATTCCGCCCTCGCCTACGGCTCGGGCGTAAACGTTTCTTTCGGTGCAGCAAACTGTCACTTTGCGCACTAGTTGCACAAATAACTATTGGAACATATAATATAATAATATATCATGCCAGTATATCCTGATAAAACTCAACTCTGACCTCTGAGTTCAATGTCAAAAACATGATATAATCGCTTCAGTTCACCTTGAGATGTTTTTCGGGCCATATTAAAATATTCTCGACAAGAAATTTGACTCCAAACAGATGATGCTCGAAGATCTAACGTGATTGCGGCTGGAAAATTATATTTTCACTGACATTGATTGATTACGAATAAAAGAAAATACCGCTTTCCATGCCTGAGTGAGCTGCAATAAGCCTCCATCTCCTCTTCCTCCTCATCGTCCTCCTCCTCCTCCTCCCCCATCGTCACCTCCTTCTTCCACTACTCCTCATCATCCTTGTCTTCTTCTACTCCTCCTTTTTTTAATTCTTCTTCTTTTCGTCTTCTTCTGATTCTTCTCCTTCTTCTCATTCTCTCATCCTCCTTCTCCTACTTCTACTACTTCTCCCACTCAAGCTCCTCCTTCTCCTTCTTCTTATTCTCCCCTTTTCCTTCTCCTCCCCATGCTTCTCATTCTTCTCCTGCTCATTCTTCTCCTCCTTCTTAACCTTTTTCTCATTCCTCTTTTCTCCTTCTTCTTCTACTACTCCTCCTCACCATCCACCTCTCCCTCTTCGTTCTTCACTTCCTACTCCTCCTTCTATTCCTTTTCTTCCTTCTCCATCTCCTCTTTCTTCTCCTTCTATTCCTTTTCTTCCTTCTTCTCCTCCTCCTTTTCCTCCTCCTTCTCCTCCTCCTCCTCGTCCTTCTCCTCCTCCTCACACTCCTACTGCTTCTACTCTCACTCATCTTTCATCTACTCCCCCTCTCACTACTACTGCTTCCAATTTTACTCTTTATTCTTTTCCTCCTCCTCCTCCTCCTCCTCCTCGTCAACTCCTCTTCCTACTTCACCTCCTCCTCTAAATCCTCCTCCTGCCCCTCTCATCAATCATTTTGGGACTTTTTCTCGCATGCTTAGGTCCTGTATCAGAAATCTGGCGGAATACGTGAATCCACTCCATCTAGACATTGTCATAGGTGGAAAGATTCTATCAGGGGCAGCACATCACGTGATAGAGAAATGTGTCATGCTCTTGCGAGATCGATTCACTTACTACTGTCAGCGGTCCCTGTATAAATAACATCATTGCTCCCCATCTAACTTATGCTGACAGTTGTAATTGATTTCGGGGAAGGTTTACAAAAAAATTTCGAAACTTATAGATTTGTCTTTTCGGTCCCTAAATTTCAAAGTTTGGAATTTTTCAATAATTTATAATTAGTTTAATTCAATTTAGAAGTATTTTTTCAATTTGAAATTATTCTTGTGTGTATGGATTGTAAATTGAGTGTGTAATTGAAGAATTTTGAAGTGACATATAACCCAGCTACATTTGGACTGTTGCATAAATTAGAATTGGAACCGTTTTGGGCGTAAGTTATCCTGTAAGTTGTATAATTCTGAATGATTGAATGAATGAATAAATAATACTGTATACAAATAAATTATAAATATTCAAGGAATTCGTTGTTATCTATACAACTTTGTAACTCTAGAGAAGTGGAGAATATCGAGTCATAATACCGGTGCTCTTTAAATGTTCAATGTTCATAAAATCCTTCTCGCATAATTGCCGAGCGAAGTAATGTCTAAGATTCAAGTCGACGGTTTGCATTTCTCTCAATGTTTGAATGTTTAAATGTTTATATGTTGCGCATTTACGGCGAGACGCAGTAATAGATTTTCATGAAATTTGACAGGTATGTTCCTTTTTTAATTGCGCGTCGACGTATATACAAGGATATGTTTATATGTTGCGCATTTACGCAACGCGGTATGTTCCTTTTTAAATTGCGCGTCGACGTATATACAAGGTTTTTGAAAATTTCGCATTCCAAGGATAATATAAAAGGAGAAAGGAGCCTCCTCCATACGCCATACGCCAATATTAGAGTAAAAATCAGACTATGGAATTATTCATCATAAATCAGATGACAAGTGACTACACAGATGTGTGGAGAAGCCAGTCTATTGCTGTATTTCCATAAGGTCTATAGTTTCAATCAGATACTTGCAAAGACCTTAAAGAGATACAGACCCACAATGCCTATGCCTTCCCAATGATAGCTCTTACTTGAAATTGAAGGCCGCCATTGGGGTATTTTAGCACGAGATATTATATATATAATATTTGTAATACTATAGATCACAAAGGCATTGGTGGCATTGGTATGTAATAATCTTATGGGTTGCCCCCTCAATGGCGGATTTCAATTCCAAGTACGACACTAGCGCTGCATGTGAGTCTATGCATCTTTAAGGTCTTTGGGTACTTTTGAATGAGAATACTGCGTGAGGTCTACTCTTCACAGAACTACTAGTAAGACTGGGGTTGATAAGACCAAACGAGCAGAGAGCTAGATCTCAAACTCTGGAGCATCAAGCACGACATAGTAATAACTCAAAACATGAGTAGCATGATAAATAGACTAATTATGTCTCCAAAAGTGTATGATTCCCATGTTAGTTATCATGCCTTCTAGATTGAGCTTTCAAATTGGCTTATAGCTTGTAATTTGACTCTATTCAGATTTCTTCTATCAATCTCCATTGAGAAAAAGCATTCGCTCGTTTGCCCAAGCCTAGGAATATTCCTTAGAAATATTAGGAATATTCCTAAGAAATACTTGCAATCAATAATACCATTACAGACGAATAAAAATAGTGCTCAAGCTACTTATTCTTCAATGTAATACCATAGATAAAGGATAAGCATAAGGATGAAGGATAAGCTATATTTCTTGTATCTGGTAATACTGATCCATTCAATCTATCGTACAATTATTTAAAATCCTGATATTATATAAAGGTGTGTCCACACTATCCGTACAACGAACTCTGCCCGACAAACAATTTGAATGTTTGGAAAAAATCAGTGAACATTCAGGCAAAACAATGTTTGTCAGGTGTGGACGTACCTTCACTGAGTCGAGGGAAATATTGTTACACTATTATATTAAAAACCTATTATATTAAGCGAGCAATTTCTGTAGGTATTTATTTATTCATGATTGAAACAATATACAAATCTTGGAGCACCCTTTATTTAAAAAAAAACTTCAAAGTAGTTTAACAACTAGTCTCGGTGATCATATCATCGTCAGGTTATAGAATAAAGGTTATTTAAATAATAGGTTAAATAATCGGTTATTTTATTTTATAACCTGACGATGCCAATTATACTGATTTGACATGGAATTATTCCAAAAACCATTTTAGAGAAATTAATGAAATAAACTATGGATTAAGAAACAGAATGTATAGACCCCACAGATTTGACAATGACAATGGTAAAAGAGCCCACATATTTAACAATGACTATGGTAAAAGATCTAACAAAGACTATGGTAGAGAGAATGCAGAGTTACATATCTTTTGAACTCATTGCCACTGGAATTCCGAAATTTGCAGAGAAAAGGTGGAGTAAAAACCAAATTGAAATTATTTTTCATTACAATAATTGATGATTGAGACATATTTGTTGAATTTTATAGTGAAAATGCAAGCTCACAATAGTTTAATCAGACCAGCAATCATTTGATAGGTATATAAAATAAGGTTTTATATTATAAGTTATTATTATTTATGAATTTTCTATTTATTCATTTATGTGTGAGCTATTGCAACCTAGTAAACGGGAATTGGATTTTTTTTCAATAGCCCTCAAATAGCTAAAAGCTAGAGGGATTAAAAAATATATGTATTGTATTTATTGATATGTGTATTGGAAATAAATTGGAATCTCAATCATCTATTAATGATGATAATAATCTATTCCTCTATCCATTCCCAATTGCAAAAATGAATGTAATTTGGGAATACGACAAAAATGAACATAAGAACTCCCAACCCCTCATTACATGCATTTTTATTGTATATTCCTTAATTCACTGTGCTGAGTGGGAGTATTCAAAAGATATAATTGGGATTCTATTGTCGTTGTACTGCCTGCCCTAACTCTGGTACTGATAATGTGGGAATCCGTCTCAAAATTTTTCAACATATAATTGAGTCAGCCCTATGAGCCAATCATTTTTAGGTTAAGGTCAGGCTACCACTCGAATATCTACAACCACACAACTGATATCCTTGAAACTACACGGATAAAAGATGATTTCAGAGTTGGTTAACTAACTCGCAATGTCTATCTGTAGCTATATAAATCTATAGCTGGTAGCCCTATTAATATACTTTTTGTGAGTAAAATAGGTTAGATTTTCGGAGTTCATTGTTATAAATTTGGGTAAAGATTAAAAATTACTCTTTACATAAAAAATACAATACTCACATCAGCTTCCTGATCCATTAACGAGCCACTAGATACCGGAAATATTCGTTAGAACTGCAAAATTCACGAGAGAGGCGACATAGAGGTCAGTTCCACTAGAAATTCGCGACGCGACTGACAAAGTCGGACAAAACAAAGGCTGAGGTAACCGTCATAATTTTACAAGTTATGACAGGCGACGTGCTAACGTGCCGACCGGTAGACTCCTCATGGCTGTCGCGTGCCGTTTACCGGTTGCCATGGTAACGGCGCTTGGCGGCACATTTGAAAATTTCAAAATCACTACCGACTGAGTTTCTACATCTGTAGAGATTTATATTTTTGAGCATTGTTGTATGATGATTAAGGATGCGGAGGAAGAAGAAAATAAGGAAGAAGAAGAAAAAAAAGAAGAAGAAGAAGAAGAAGAAGAAGAAGAAGAAGAAGAAGAAGAAGGAAGAGAAGAAGAAGAAGAAAGAGAGAGTAGGAGAAGAAGTAAGAAGAGAGGAGTAAGTAGAGAAAGAGAGAAGAAGAAGAAGAAGAAGAGAAGAAGAAGAAGAAGAAGAAGAAGAAGAAGAAGAAGAAGAAGAAGAAGAAGAAGAAGAAGAGAAGAAGAAGAGGAAGAAAAAATGGAAGAAGGAGGAATAATGAAGCCATCCCATTTAGCAGCACAGCTGTTTAGCTATGTTATTTTAACTCTATTCTAGCCACAGCGCATACGCACTAGCCTAATTTCTCATTTTTTCGTAAGTTTGGTTTGAAATTATTCATAACCTCAATATCTGAACAATGCGGGATTTGAATAATAATATTTATAAGATTAGATCGAATAATTATTGAATTTAGTTATTCTAAGTATTATCATATTCATATATAATTTTTCAGTCTATATAATTCTATAGTCTGATTTTCACTCTAATAAAGTAAATTCGTATGGCTTTTGTTGGTGGGGAGTCCCTTGCGGGAAGGTCCCACCGCCTGAATATATAATTTAAGCCGTCAATGGGCCTTACGACTGTCATAATATTGGCGTATGAAGGAGGCTGCTTTTTCCTTCTATATTATCCTTGAGATGCAAAATTTCCAAAAACCTTGTATATACGTCGACGCGCAATTTGAAAAGGAACGTTTGAATATTCACGCTTCTTCTTTCTAATCATATGAACGATATGACTTGTTAATAATTTACTAATGTTGTTTATCAAACTAATAGCAGAGCTGATGAGAGAATGATTGAATGTTCATATTTGTACAGTTTAAGATTTATTGAGGTTTATAGTATATTGACATTAAAATCGATTTTCTAAAGTAAATGAAAATCTTTTGTCAATTATTCATTTCAAGTAATATGTGCGAAGTAAGATCATTATAAATCGATTTTTTTGTTCAACATGCCGAAAAAAGGTAAGAGTGAATTTTCAATTGATATTGATAGGAATTTGTTTTGGAAAAATTCTCGGGGAAAATTGGACAAAATGTAAAATTCTGGCTGGAAGATTTTGAGAAAGAATGTATCCGTTACAATATCCACAACGATGAAGAAAAAATAACATGTTTAAGACTATTTTTAGAAGGGAGTTCTGAAGATTGGTATACTTCCAACAAATATAAATTAGGATTGAAAAATTGGAATTTGTGGTCAAAAACATTTCTCCAAACTTTTTCTAATAAAGGCTGGTCAAATGCGAGATATATAGCATTGATATATAGCCCAGGAAAAGGAAATGTTGGAGCAGATACTTTATCAAGAAATCCAGTTTTAGAGCACTTTGAAGGAAATGAAGACATTTTAACAGTTGTGAATTTGATATCTATACAAGAAATAAAAGACGATCAAAAAAAAACCAAGAAGCAGTAATGAATAATAGGAATGTTGAATATAAAAGAAAATATTCTACAAATGTATGAAAGGAACACAAGAATCTTCCTTTCTCAAGAAAAGGTGAAGAATTGATTGAGAAAATTCATTTTCAACTAGGACATATCGGAACTCACCACACACTATTACACATACGTCCACATTACTACTTTTCCAACATGGATGAAATGGTCAAGCGCTATTGTGATTAGTGTCATATATGTAAGAAGAATAAAACAAGAAGAGGTCGCTCAATAGGATTACTTTCCACAATTGGGTCCAGCTAGTGAACCGTATGAGATCATGTCGATAGATACTGTTGGAGGTTTGGTGGAAACAACTCACAAAACGATACCTACACATATTGGTCGATCACTTCTCTAGATATGCATTCACTTCAAGCTCTAGCGGTCAAACTACTAAAGAATACATTCATTTGCTAGATCCTATCTTACAAAACCATTCTGTCAAGATCCTATTAGCTGATCAATATGCGTCTATCAAATCAAAAAAGTTTAGAGATTACCTACTCGAAAAAGTGTTACAATGGTGTTCACATCGGTAGATTGCCCACAATCAATGGTCTTAATGAGCGGCTAAACCAGACATTGGTGAATCGTATTAGATGCAAAGTGAATAGTCCAGAAGGAAGAACGCAGACTTGGTCGAAAATAGCGGAAAGTTGCACATCAGAATACACAAGACAATCCATAGCACTACTAAATTTACACCAAGATATCTGCTATTGGGAGAGGATTTGGAAATAATACCATCACAACTGAGGAAAAAACGAAACTTACAAATAGACAGAGAAGAAGCAATAAAATTCCAATTTAAACCACAAACGGAACAAACTGAGATGTGATAAGACAGAAGAATATATGGTTTCAAGGAAAAAGAACTAGTGTATATAGAAAGGGAACAAGTTGAATAGAAATAAATTAGATGAAGTTAGAAGTGGACCGTTCCCCATTATAAGAAGAATATCAAACTCAATGTATGAAGTGGCCTGCGGAATCAATGGGAGTGAACAATCATCTGTCACTCAAGCAAATTGACACCTTCGAGGAAGTTTCTCGTTCAAGGGGGGGAGATGTAAGAAGCTGGTTGCTCTACATTCACGCTTCTTCTTTCTAATCATATGAACCATATGACTTGTTAATAATTACTAATGTTGTTTATCAAACTAATAGCAGAGCTGATGAGAGAATGATTGAATGTTCATATTTGTACAGTTTAAGATTTATTGAGGTTTATATTATAATTGACATTAAAATCGATTTTCTAAAGTAAATCAAAATCTTTCGTCAATTATTCATTTCAAGTAATATGTGCGAAGTAAGATCAACATATGTGCAACATATAAACATATAAACATTTAAACATTAAGAGAAATGCCAAACCGTCGACTTGAATCTTAGACCTCACTTCGCTCGCTCAATAATATTATTTTCTATCAAATTTATCAAAAGATTATTTGGAAAAAATGGTTTATTATATTCGAATGCAAGTACCTACTCCAACATGCTTTTACCTCTCACTTTTAAACTTCAGGGGTCATCATTTCAGATTCAATCTGTATATATGACAGTAATTGTTATTGGAAAGTACATACTCGTAATTCTCAAGCGAATACTGAATTTTAAAGGATAATTTCATGATTTTTTCCATTTAAATTTTCCATTCCAATGCCAATTAACTCCCAAGCGAAGCTCGATCCCCTGATATTAATAAATGATTATTGTTGTAAAAAATAGATGTTAAATCACAGGAAAACTGAAGGAAAAACGGGTGAAGGGAAACACTTTCCTGGAAACCATGCTTGTTTTTCTTAAGGCTGTGCAAAGACTGTGCAAAGCTGTGAAAATGAAAAAGTTTTTTTAGGAAAACATTTTTTGTGATCATTACTTTTTGAGATATGAGCGCCTAAAGTTTAAATTTTTGGGACAGAACATTTCAAATTCGGTAAGAGATTTAGAGGATTAATTTATTCTAAAATAAAAATTTTCTGAAAATATCATTTTGTGAAAAAGTTACTCAACTTATCTAAAATAACTCAACTGAGGGTTATTTTTAGTAAATTGAATAACTATCTTAAAAATTGATATTTTTTGAAAATTTTTGTTTCACTAGATCAACAATACTAGAGTCCCGATTAACCGAGTTAATCGGGACCGCTACAACCTCGGATAGTCAAATACTCGGTTAACACGGAGGGCCTAATCTAAATAAGGGGTTAAGGAAATCAAATAAAAATACGTACCATGTGATGTACACCAACATGAACTATATTCAAAACCACACAACTAGATAATAGTAGTACATACTTTAAAGTATTAAAAAGTTACAAAGGTTTGAAAAAATCTTTGACAGTTCTTTGTGTAATCGAACTGCTTCGCTTCTTAGCTGCCAAACTGACCTTGACCTTGGCCGATCCGAGGCTCGGTTAACACGGAACCTCGGTTGACCGAGACTCGGTTAATCGAGACTCTAGTGTACCATGAAGAATCTATCCTCTAAATCTCATGAATTCATCTCTTACCGAACTTGAAATGTTCTGTCCCAAAAATTTAAACTTTAGGCGCTCATATCTCAAAAAGTAATGATAAAAAAAAAATGTTTTCTTGAGAAAACTTTTCCATTTTGATAGCTTGATGAAATACAAATCGGAAAATTTAGAAAAATATCACGAGTAGAAAGTTCATTTTTAGCCTTTGCACAGTCTTAAGGAAAACAAGCATGGTTTCCAGGAGAGTGTTTCTCTTCTGGAAAACAAGCATGGTTTCCAGGAGAGTGTTTCTCTTCACCCGTTTCTCCTTCAGTTTTCCTGTGACTTTACATCTATTTTCTACGAAGATAATAATTTATATCGGGAGACCGATATAACCGATATTAACTTACGGCAATGCTATAGAAATGTATCGCGGTATTCGAATACTCTCTGTTTCTCAGATACAGTTCCATAGTACTTTATAAAATTGAAATACAATTTTAAGTATGAAAACTACAACATAATATTCTATTATTCTTCTCTTTACCCATTACCATCGACCTATTTCAACGACCTAGATCTATTTCGAACTCCCAGCATTGGTGGAATCGGAGGAATTGATGCTATTTATAAAAAGACCCGATAGTTGAAGGTGAATTTCACTACAGTAACAGTTGCAAAACGTTGAGTAAACGAGTGAATTCTCAGATAACAGCCATCAAAAACGTTCGGCGTCCCTATTGAGTCGTATTGACGTCTCTTTCTAGTCGTGTTGGCTTCTCTTTCCAGTCTAATCGACGTCTCTTTCTAGTCGTATTGAGGTCTCTTTCTAGTCTTATTGACGCCTCTTTCTAGTCGTATTGACGTCTCTTTCCAGTCGTATAGACGTCTTTTTCAGTCGTATTCACGTCTCTCTCAAGTCACAATCGCGTTGCAGTCGTGTCGCGTCGCGTCGATCGACGACACACGTTATCAGTTTGTGAGTAAATATGACGGGGTGAAATCGCATGTGAAATGCTTGCTGCTAACTCGATTTTTACACATCTCAGAATGTATCCTTGTGAAAGATATTGTACTGTACACTACCTATACATCTACCTAGACCTATATTCTCTTCGTCTCACACTGTAGTTGTTGGATCTCGGTTACTCAGTGACCCATTTTTGTGGACTGAATTTGTTGTAAGTGTAGATAACTTCGACTATGTTAGTTATTTGCATCTTTCTGAAAGAGCGCTTGTTAAGTAAAAGTTTCGTTGAGAGGAATAGTTTGAGAATATTGCGGTGATGTGTGGAAGTACTGTATCAGAATTGGATTATTGCTCAATTGAAATGAATGTCTACAGATATTTCAATGGAAAATCAAATGAACTGGATTCACAATTAGCTGAAACCATAGAGAAACTATATATTTTATTTTAAGATATTTTATTTTTTTTACGAAAAACCTATGCGGTTTATTGCAAAAATGTAGAGGACCACATTGAAAGCCAGTTATGTGTACATAATATTGAGAGAAAATTCAAAGCTGTACCATGATTAGTAACTGCAGGACAGGCGATTTTATAAACACGCGTTTTTTACAACTTACCCCCCTCCCCACAATCTGTCGACCACCCAGAGACGTGACGACATCGAGTTTCATATACACTAAAGACCCCCTAACAATAATCTGGAGTCAAATTCTCTGCCCCTCTCATGTATGCTCAATGTAAGCCAGCGCCTGGACTAATAGCGTAAGTAGATATCCCATGGCATAGTGATTTATGTCGCAACTTTTACTGTTATCTCAAGCCGATAGTCCACGTAGTTCTTTCCCGTGGAGCTGTGTGACGCTGGTAGTCTCTCATATTGTGCCGTTCATACACTCTCACCTAAAGAAAACAGTAAAAGTCGACAATAATCGACAGTAATCGGCTTGAGTTAACAGTAAAAGTTGCGACATAAACTCCCCATACCATGGGATACTGATCTACTTACGCTATTGTTTATCTATGCTAGAACATTCCTGGGTACTGAGAAAACAGAAAAACTGGAAAGTATTAAGCCTGACTCTCTCTTTCAATTGAACCTAACAACTCAATACTCCTAGTAACAAAGTTGATGGTTCAAATTGTTTTCAGCCCAAAAACATTACTTACAGTAAATGGTTCACATTATCAGTATTAGTTTTGAAAGATTCTCTCTCCATAGTACTCAGATCTTGTCCGATCTTGAAATATGTGATGATGAGGAGAAGCCTCCACCAAATATGTAAGCTACTGCTGGCCTTCACTAAAATATGTAATGCACAAAAGTATATGTAATGGTTACAGCCTTTACCATCTTTCCTCTCACACTTATTATCTCTCACCTCATTACTTAGTCTAAATCACTTAGTCTAATAATCACTTTCTCTTATCATTATCGCTTCCTTCTCACTTACTCTTATCACTCATCCTTAATACTTACACTTATCACTTCCCCTTTTACCATTATTACTCACTCTCATTAATATCATCATTATCATTATGTTTAGCTTATATATATTTTTGGACGAAAATTGAACGTTTTACAGAAGAAACTTTTTTTGGACATTTTATTAATTTATCAAAACTTGGGAATGGAATAGTTTTGGGCCAAGCCTGTTGTTCCCTCCTAATCATATTTATATGATTTGTGATTCTGTCGACGAATGAATAAATAAATGAATACCATTCTTGTAACACAGCTCTCAATAAATTGAACTCATCCTATTGTATTAAGCGAGCAATTTTTGTATATATTTTTATATCTGGTTATTTAAGTTCAACGGATCTCGAAAACGACTCTAACGATTCTCACGAAATCTGGAACATAGTAGGTTCATGATATAAAAATCCATACTCACTCGCTCAGTCACTTTTTTACTATCCACAGCTGTTTCAGCCAAGGATGAATTATCCTTTTAATGTCGGTCAGCGAGTTTTCCAAGGGATGAGACCTAGTGCAATCATAAACCTACTATGTTCCAAATTTCGTGAAAATCGTTAGAGCCGTTTTCGAGATCTGTTGAACATAAATAACCAGATATAAAAATAGCCAGATATATAAATACAGAAATTGTTTGCTTAATATAATAGGATAACGAGCGAAGCTCGGTGCCCCGATATTTTGCAATGAATTGCGACACTTCACCCCACATTTTCGCCGATCATCTGTTGAACGCTCAATATATTGATGTCGGGTTAATTTATTTGAGGTGCGAAGTCAAGTGTCGATAGGTGAGCAGCTCGCTAACCGCTCTCAAGAGACGCCGTTCAAGAGTTATTGAGCACTAGTGCTCAAGAGTTATTGAGCACCGCTCAAGTGTTATTGAGAGCGGCTCAAGAGCACCGCTGCATTGTAAAGCCCTTTGCAGTTTTCACACCTCTGCAATTTTCTTCTGACGCCGCGCTGAAGGTCGGTCAATTTCGAGCCAGAGGTGAGGTACGAGAGGAACGGCCAGGTCGATTTTTATCTTTCAGTTTAGGTCGCTCTTATCTTGTTATTCTAAAGCATTAGATTAGGTTTCTTTATTTATGTATGTATGCTACAATATTCACAGAGATGGTTATTGATAGAAATAGATACTAGTAGTTCTGTGAACAGTGGACCTCACGCAGTATTCTCATCCACAAGTACCCGATTGAACCTATAGATCTTATGGAAATACAGCAATAGGCTGGCTTCTCCACAAATCTGTGTAATCACTTGTCAGCTGATTTATGATGAATAATTTCATAGTCTGATTTTTACTCTAATATTGGCGTATGGAGGAGGCTCCTTTTTTCTTTTATATTATCCTTGAAATGCGAAATTTCCAGAAACCTTGTATATACGTCGACGCGTAATTACAAGAGGAACATACCTGTCAAATTTCATGAAAATCTATTGCCGCGTTTCGCCGTAAATGCGCAACATATAAACATTTGAACATTAAGAGAAATGCCAAACCGTCGACTTGAATCTCAGACCTCACTTCGCTCGGTCAATAAAAATATAGTGGAAGATGAGGATTGAGATAGAAATTAGAACAGAGTGAGTTTATTTATTCATATATGTTACAATATTTAAAGAGGTGGTAATAGATAGAGAGAGATATATATAGAGATACAGAATGAAGATAGAAATTGGATTAGATTAGGTTTTTCATTTATGTTTGTTACAATAGTTACTGGCTTATACACTAACATACATTAAATGACGGTAATACTAATTTTCAACGAATTTTACAAAGTATAAAAATAAATCAATGAGAATAAAGATTGAATGCAATTAGAATAACGATATTATAATTGTGATGTAACTTCATAAATTAGCGGTGTTTCAACAAATAATTGTTTCTTCAAATAACCGCTAAGCGGTTCATGTGTGTCCCCAAACCAACTTCTTGTACTACCACCCCTTTGGTTCCGCAACTTTATGTAAAACCGCTTCAAGACACCCGTTCAGACGACAGGTCTAGGGACGTAAGAGGACGTCGCCGTCAAGCCAAATTCAACCGGTAAAAGCTCACCGCCAAAAACAAGGTACTGTAACCCCGACGATAAAGCAACGTACAAACCAACGAAAGTGCAGTGTAGTGAAACAAAGGTTCATTCGAGAATGTCAATCAAAAGTGGGGATTCAAAATTATTATGAAATGGGTTATATGGGGTACTATCGACGAAACTTGGGTTCAACGCGGCTTTCTTTCTAGAGTAATTTTATGTTGAAGTTAATTATTTGTTATTTGATGACTGATATTGTTTGGTTTTGGACGTCGTATGCTATCTAAACGGGGATAGTAATGCGCCCCCGAATCAGATGAAGAATGTCAACAAAGTAACATGAAATTGTTGTTTCTGTTGTTCGATTTTAGTTGCCAACGTTTATGAAACTGTTTGTATTTTCAATTATTTCAAATTGTAGTGATTTTCTATAGTATAAACCTATTAAATCAGGCATGGCAAGATTAATTGAAGTTTTCTTGACTCTAGCCCGTTCACCTGCATGAATTAGGTATAGACTCAGGTATTTTCTAGATGTGTCGGCCTATTTCTAAATTCTAAATTTTATTCAAAATTATCTCCTTAGGCACACAACTGCGCCGACTCTGCTGTCTAGAGATATTTAAATCTCTGGAAGTCAAATTTTCTAAAAAATTAAATTTTTCATAACTTACTCTAATAATACTAGATCAATTTTTCTGAGTCTATACTTAATAATTCATTCTGTGAACGTGTTAACTGTCAATATTTTAGGTTTGGAGTTTAATGAATAATTTATTGTTGCTACTCCAATTTTTCTGAAGTTTAAATAATTGTAGATGAAACAGGAAAGTTATTCAGTTATGTTAAACCATTAAAATGATAATCTTTTGAAGTGCTTAAAGATAAAGTCAGGAAACTTGAGTTGAAAGGATTCTGAAACTTCATATAGAAGTTGATCATTGAGAAATTAAAGGTTTAACGTTAGAATAAAAATGAGTAGAAGAAACTAGGATATGTGAGAAACAACTGATTCTAAGTGCTGAATAAATTTTTTGCCTTCTGTAATTCCGTGAATGATGATAGAAATTATTGTAATGTCAACGTACGTATTCTGGTCTCACGTCTGGTAGTTGAATATCATTATAGTAGTAGTGAAAGTGAATATTGAGATTTTTAAGGTCAACCCAAGTAAATTAGGAAAATTCGGAAATTATTATGGGAGAATGTTTGAGGAAAATAGGAAATTTTTTTTGATAAGTTTAAGTAGATCGAAGGTAATCAGAGAATAAATAGGAAACTGTTTTATTAGTTATTGTTGATAGGTAGTTTTGAAAAGTTGATGAGTAGTTTTGGCCTTGAGATGTTTAAACTAAATAATTAGATATTGTAGATTAAAGTTGAAACGATGATCAAATCCTTGGGAATTTGTATGAAAATAAGTTGATTGAGATGAGGTTGTTAAGTCCCTTTATCAGTAATGCTTATTCTCGAAAAGGTGAATCAGTTTATTATTGGAAATATTTTTTTTTAGGTGTGATTTTTGCGGTAGGCATGCGTAGTGATAATGTAAAGATCCGTTGTGTTGATGACGTTTCCTGTAGACTGTGGGGAGTCTTCGTAGCGATTGTAAGGAAAACAATCAGCGTAATGCAGTTTAGGGAAGCCCAGTCAAAAGGTTCGTTAATGTTTGGTAGGAAAGTCAGCCGCAAAAACACAAGTAATAATTGGTAAAAAAAGGGGGTATTATTGAGTTTATAGTTGCTTAGAAATTTGGTATGGTAACGAAAATTGAAAGTTTTAGACAATGAATATTTAAAGTGATTAGTTAAGGTATACAAATAAAATAACAGAGAAACTTTTTCGAGTACCTAGGTAATGTTAAAATGGTTATCAGTGAAAGTAGAAATAAATATTGGAACATTACTTAACGGGTTAAATTGAAATAAAATTAACAGTGAAATTCTTCTAGTTGAATTTGAAATGAAAAGAGAAAATCTCTTGAGTTAAGCATGAGTTTAAATTATTCTGTAGTTGAGAGTTGAAAGGTTGATTAAAAAGTTAATTGGGGATATGAAAGTAGAAAATATGTAGGAAAATTCGTGTCAAAAAGGAAATAGAATTTTTGTTGGGAAAATTAAATTGAGGTAATTGACAGTAGTAGGACCCTTTAGAGATAAGTAGTCAAAAAGAATTAATAAATAAAAAAAAATAGGAAAATCTTTAATGAAATGATAAATTTTTTAATGATGAATAGTAAAATTGCAATCAAGTTTTCCATGTGAATAAGTTGAGATATTTTGAGATCTAGTAGAGTAATTGAAAAGTACTACAGCGCATGAGAAAGGGAGCAGAGTTGGTAAACACCATAAAATGCCGGAAACTCCAATACCTCGGACATATAATGAGGAACACAGAGAGGTACGGGCTACTCCAAGAGATCCTTCAAGGCAAGATAAACAGCAAGAGAAAACCGGGTCGAAGAAGAATATCTTGGTTGGCGAATCTGAGGAAGTGGTTCGGTAAAACATCAGTAGAACTCTTCCGAATCGCAACCAACAAAATCAAGATAGCCATGCTGATAGCCAACATCCGGAACGGATAGGCACTTAGAGAAGAAGAAGAAGAGTAATTGAAACTAGTTGGATATGAAATTTATTGTTGACAAATAATTATGTGAGGCTCCAGTAAGGTTGAAAATGTCAGTGAACTTGAGAATCAGTAATAGTGTATTAGTAGCCTATTAATGTGTTAGTATATTGGTAAATTTTCATAATGTTGATAATCCGAAGTCAAGCATTAGCAGTCCTAAGCTAGTTGATCGAGCTGGATTTTCATGCTATTAAATCATGCCTTGAGAATTACTCTTCCAGTGTTTAGAGAAAATGTCACGTACTTTGAGTTTGCGATAAATAATAGCCTGGCACTCGATCATAGTTTTGTTTTGACTAGCGTTCTGTGGTAGAGGTTTCCTACTAGAATATTATAATGAAAAGTGCTTTTTTCTCATGAATGTGGAATGCAAAATCGCGCTTGTGTCATATAGCTCTTGCGTTGATCTAATAATGCAATTTCAATCATTGTTATCTTTGAATCGTAGTCGATGTAGAATAGTATTACCTACTGAATTGCTTTATATTGTTAAAAATATGTTGCACTCTCAACTCTACAGTAATGATAGTTAGATTTCAATACATTCAGCAGAGTAAAAAAGTTTCATCCTTTACTATTATGATCAAACGTACTTCATATTTTACAACAGCAGAGTAACATAGAACCAATTAAAACTATGAAGTCTTTTAAATGTTTTCCCTTGTTAGATTTTGCCAAGAAAATAACCAGGGACTCAATAAAGGGATTGAATTATTCAAGATTATTATACTCGGTCCATCTTTAGTGCCTACTTAAAAAGTGGACACGCCCATATTGTTTTGTCCTGACTCTTGCCACAGTTTTAAAGACTCTTGCCACAAATCTCAATTAGTTATACATTTTGCTGAATTTCGGAATGATTAAAGAGATTTCTTTTGAAGAGGGCCCGCTTCAAATTGGATCCTACTATCAATCCAGAAATTCGACTCTCCAAATCATACAGAATGCCTCTATGGTAACATATCCTGATTAGATTTCTTTTTGCGTGTTTCACACCGGAAGGAAGGGGAGTGTGCCGGGCACTCTCTTTAATTCAGGCCTTTTCCCAAGTTATAATAGTAAATTTAATACGCAATAGACTAGAGCCATTATTGTAAGTGAGTTAGCGAAATAATTATTTTCTCTCTCTATTATGAACGGCCATGACTTCGAGTTTCCCATGATAGATATTTAAAAATTGTGGCTCCGAGTCGTCGAGGAATGTAGATTATGGAATTATCTCTAAAACTTAGCCTTCTTGTCGCGACATAAAATGCGATAAGTTGGAAAACAGCAAGCATTGAAATTATAACAAACTACCGATTTTGCAGTTACTATTTGGTCCAAAGGCTGTAGAAGCCACGCGACGATTGGTCAAATTGATTCCATTCGCCCAATAGGAGACCTGTTTCTAAATACAGTAGTGGGGATTCCCGAGTCGAGAGACCAGATTACGTTCCGGAGGACACTTTGCTAGGAGCACTACGAGAGTAAAGATGTAGTCATTATGTTTCGCCCTTTTTGGGCAAGTTTATGAGTTTATATCATTTTTAGTTAATGTAGGAGCTAGTTTTATTTTTATTAAAGTTTAAATTTTCTAGTAGTGCCATGTCCTGAAAAGTTTAATTGTGTTTCTTCATCATGTACGAATAATTGTTTCTTCAAATAACCGCTAAGCGGTTCATGTGTGTCCCCAAACCAACTTCTTGTACTACCACCCCTTTGGTTCCGCAACTTTATGTAAAACCGCTTCAAGACACCCGTTCAGACGACAGGTCTAGGGACGTAAGAGGACGTCGCCGTCAAGCCAAATTCAACCGGTAAAAGCTCACCGCCAAAAACAAGGTACTGTAACCCCGACGATAAAGCAACGTACAAACCAACGAAAGTGCAGTGTAGTGAAACAAAGGTTCATTCGAGAATGTCAATCAAAAGTGGGGATTCAAAATTATTATGAAATGGGTTATATGGGTTACTATCGACGAAACTTGGGTTCAACGGGCTTTTCTTTCTAGAGTAATTTTATGTTGAAGTTAATTATTTGTTATTTGATGACTGATATTGTTTGGTTTTGTGACGTATTGCTATCTAAACGGGGATAGTAATGCGCCCCCGAATCAGATGAAGAATGTCAACAAAGTAACATGAAATTGTTGTTTCTGTTGTTCGATTTTAGTTGCCAACGTTTATTGAAACTGTTTGTATTTTTCAATTATTTCAAATTGTAGTGATTTTCTATAGTATAAACCTATTAAATCAGGCATGGCAAGATTAATTGAAGTTTTCTTGACTCTAGCCCCGTTCACCTGCATGAATTAGGTATAGACTCAGGTATTTTCTAGATGTGTCGGCCTATTTCTAAATTCTAAATTTTATTCAAAATTATCTCCTTAGGCACACTTCTCATCAAAACACGACCGGATTATTAGATTAGCTTAGATAAGATTCCTTCATTTATGTATGTTACAATATTTACTAGCTTATACACTAACTTACATTAAATGACGGTAATACTAATTTTTCAACGGATTCTACAAAGTATGAAAATAAATCAATGAGAATAAAGATTGAATGCAATCAGAATAACGATAATATAATATTGTGATAACTTCATAAATCGGCGGTGTTTCAACAAATAATATTGTCGATTCTCTAAGAATACTATCATAGAGAAACATAGCATAAGTACACTATTGTTTCTAATTGTGTTTATTTATACTTACACTATTGTTTCTCTATGATACCATAGAGAAACAATAGCATAAGTAGATATCCCATGGTGTGGGGCGTTTATGTCGCAACTTTTACTCTTATCTCAAGGCGATAGTCCTCGTAGCTCTTTCCCGTGACGCTGTGTGACGCTGGTAGTCTCTCATATTGTGCCGTTCATACTCTCTCACAGAACATTAAAAATCGACAGTAATCGACAATAATCGGCTTGAGATAACAGTAAAAGTTGCGACATAAACGCCCTATAACAAGGGATATCCACTTACACTATTGTTTCTCTATGATACTATCTATAGAGAATTGTCGATTCTCCATATACAATAATAACTTTCCCATCAACACACGACTGGTTAATGGGAGTGAACAAACCGGTTGAGTCTCTCAGATATGATAGAATGTACTACCACTATTTTTCCAAAATTCTATCCGCTATTATTGACGTGAGAAACACAAGATATACAAAATTTAACACTAGATTCAAATTAGTATTGATACTATTAATGAACTTGTTCCGGTACCCATCTCTTTCTTGGTCTGCCTACATCTCTTTTTCCTGTAGGTCTCTAGTTTTGAAATATTAGGTTTATAGTTTTAAATACTATTATTGTTCAATTTATTATTATTTATTCGCCCTATTACCATAGGTAAGGAAAGTATTGCTTTCCAAAAAAAATTTAAGGTACCCTAATTTCATGTTTTCTATACGTTTCAAGGTCCCCTGAGTCCAAAAACATGATTTTTGGGTGTTGGTCTGTGTGTGTGTGGGTGTGGGTGTGTCTGTGAACACGATAACTCCATTCCTAATTAACCGATAAACTTGAAATTTTAAACTTAAGGTACTTATACCATGAGGATACGACAATAAGAAATTCAATGAAATTCAATTCAAAACGGCGGAAAAAATGGCAGATAATGGCTAAAAAAACATGTTTTTCACGGTTTTCTCAAAAACAGCTCCAACAATTTTCTTTAAATTTATACCCTAGGTAGCTATTTATAAGCCCTATCAACTGACATGGGTCTCATTTCTGAGAAAATTGCTGGAGCTCCGTAATATTCTTGAGAAGAATGAATTTTGTTAACTTTCTTTTACGATTTTCTCAAAAATGACTTGATCGATTTTTTCAAATTCATACCCTGTATAGTTATTTTTTTGTAAGGAATGTTCTTTATTTGAATTGATTGTAATGCATTGCATTTGTATTGTATAGTTGAAATGTTTGAACTTTGTGGAAATAAATTTCAATTTTGAATTCAAAAAACTGAAAAAAAATTATCATTTTTATCAATTTCTTAACCCCGCCATAAATTCTCGTCTAATTTTAAAAAGTTTTTACGATATTCTCTACATGATAAGGAAAGTAGGGCAAGTAAGAAAATAACAAGTAACAAAATCAAGTTAAAGTAAAACAAGATGAATATCAAACCACAAGATACAGGCACGACTGTTGTCTTATGGGAGTTTAGGAGTTTGATTTTGGAGTTCCTGATTTCCCCAATGTAGAACGTGCAATAAAAGTACACAATATTATACCTATATATCCACTTACAACGTGCCTTGAAAGTATTCAATATATACCTATATATATATTCACCTCTAACACAGCAAGAATTTGAAATGAAAGTACGTTATCCATACCTATATATTTACTCACAGTATAGCAAGAATCTGAGATAGAATACTGAGAAAAAATGCATATCTATCTCGTATATATTCATTCATAGTATAGCTGGAATTTGAGATAAAAGTACATGATCCATACCTATATATTCACTCACTATATAACAAGAGTCTGAGATAGAGTATACTGAGATAGAAGGCATTTATGTATATATTCATTCAAAATATAGCTGGAATTTAGGATAATCCTGATTTATAGATATACTCATGGTATAGCAAGAATTTGAGATAATACTGATGTAGTCAAGTTCCTTAGGGTGGTGTTCTGGTGGGGGGGTGGTGGTGGAAAGGGGCGGTAGAGGGAGGATTGGGAGAATATCAGTAAATATTTGATAGCTTCAGTAGCTCTTACTTTCAGACCTTCTAGTTTTGCCAACACGTAAGTGAAGTCAGAGTTGATTTTGCTGTTTTGTTGCTGATGAGAACGAGCTTGTGATGTGGGATGAGTTGGTGTTATATGGGTTATCATGATTTTGTGGGAGGTTCGAGGTTATTCATGTTGTTCTTGATGAAGAAAAAATGTATAGGATAATGTTTGTAGAGTTGAAACTATGCAACAATTATTTTGTTCCTCAATCATTGACCGAATTCTATATACTGAGATTTGGAATATTGTGTCGATTGAGATTCATGAATGCAAAATGTGTTTTGTTCAATTATAATTGTTATATTTAACAGAATGTAACTAGGGACACTTGAAGGTCTTTCCATTCATACAAAACTGAAACACTAAGGCAGTTCTAAGATCGCAAGCAATTTATTGCAGTGAAACTCTTTTCAATATTGAAGGAAATGGAATTAAAGAAACTATAATAAGAGTTGAAAGACGGATTCTTAGAGCCTGCATGAACAAAAAAAATTGTATTAGACAACCAGTTCAGACTCCTTCCAAGAGAACAGATTCATAAATAAATATAACCAATAACTGACGCAATGCGCAAAAAGAGAATTTCTTTCTTTGGACATACCTGTATTCTTGGAACCACGGCGAATTGATTGTTAAGAAGACTTATTGGAAAATTCATGAGTGCGAAAACAGACAGAACACAACTTCTTGGCTTGTGGAAATAGAAGAAGACATATCGGAACTAAATTTAGCCATTGCCATTACTGGCAGGAAAAGGATCTTATCAATAAAAACAATTAAAAGAAGGCAACAGGTTTGCTCAGATGAATTGAGAAAAGGAAGATCTGACAGAATGAAAAGGTACTGAGAAGGAAGGAAGAGAATCAAAGCGAATAAACAGAGAAAGAGGACTAACCAGAGACTACAGTGATCCTATGTGGTCATGAAAAAATTTTAGGTTATTTATTTTCTATATTTAAATTATTATGCAAGCTATGATTTCGAATGAAGATAAAGGCTTTCACTTTTCAAAAGCTGAAATGTATGATTTATCTATCCATTGACTTGTAGAAAGTTTCAGTTTCAAATAGAACAGCTCAATTTAATCTTTATAGTTGTATACAGCAAGTAAGTTTGAACTGAGCTGTAGTATTTGACATCGTACGTCTCCTGACATACTGACATAACTTTCGTTTACATTCGTTCATTAATTAATGTTACTGATGTAACTAATGTAAATTATCTAATATTTACTTTTGTTCTATTGGGCTGAAATACGGAAGCTTCGCCTACTGTGGGCGTGTCTTGTCTCGGCCAATGGCAGACTTCAACTTTGATAGGTCAACCAATTATACAGCCTCAAGAGAAATATTTCTATCCAGCTCAATATTTTGATATTTCCAGTTCACTTACAATTAATTTGTGATGTAGCTCGTACTATACATTATGTTTCCTTTTGTAGCCTGATATCTTCATCTCACAATTTGTATCAAACATCTCGCATCCAAATCTACATTTGTATCAAGATTTTACATCGTATCAATTTGTATCTATCTATGAATCAGCCACCAGTTTTTAATCACCTCCCATCAATAACTAATTAATAACTTTAACCACTATTGGTACTCTGTTTGCCATTTATACTTAGTGCAGTACATTGGTGGTATCACCTTCCCCTTTTCCAACCAGAATAGCCTAATTCTCCCAGATAATAACCTAATAACCAGAGTTGCAATATTCTCAAGTAAGACTAATTCTTAGCTGTCAACATCACCTTGCAAATAACATCGACTCTTCATATTCAACTCATGCTGACAATTCCAAATGAATCTCATCATAATCCGCTCTTATGAGCTGGGCGACAAAAGCTAATTTTCTCATTGGTTGTTGCCATTAGCGTTATTAGCAGAATGCAACTAGTCATCATAGTGACAAGATTCACTCCAAACAGTCAGTATTTGATATATGAATGACATCGATGCTTCCCATTCAGAAGTTTGGACTGAATCTCTTCACTATAATCCCTCTGAGGTGCACCGGTTGCAATCAATTAGTGTCCGTTTTAATTGCAATAATTCCGTGCAACTTGTTACAGACTATCCGAACTATCCACTTCAATTTTCTGTTAGCATCACGAACAAGTTGCATCAATGCTTCAATACTGATGTGTAATATGTGAAATTTGTTGCATAATTAGCTGCTATACTGTATTTTATTGTAAATTCGCATATAAACCAGAATATATTGTAACTTACTTGAATAAATAATTCTAAATTCTTGAAATTATGCTCTGTACAAAATAACTTGTGACTTGGATGGATATACGGTGCAGAAAAATGGAGGGAGATCAGCCAATTAGGCTAGCTTCACACGCATTCGGTTTCATTCGGTTCGGTTCGTTGTCGGTTAGAATCGGTTCGTTGCCGAAAACGAATGAGGCTTTCATACATAAGTATAAGGTTCTAATTAGGTATTTTCTTCTCAAACACAGCTGTGTTTGGATTTTCACAATTATTCATGCTGGTAATAAAATTAATATAGAAGCTGGGCCCTGTTTCATGAAACTTATAAGTCAGGAGAATCACCATTCCAATTACATGCTCAATATAGCCGATGAAATCGGCTGTTCCTGTATTACAGGACTTCTAAGTTTTTATGAAACAGGACAAGGTGTTCAAATAGTAAAATGTGTGATTTCTTAAACTACAAAATTTTCAATTGAATTAAAAATTGTGTACTATTTGAATAGTTTATTTCTGATTATATTAATTTTGGACGTTCAGAGTGATTTTTTTTTTTGAGTTGAAAATTTGTGTCGATCGTGACACATGGTAAATAACGTTCATCTAGTCTCTCCATTAATAAAATCATGTGATTTTCATGAAAAATTTTCAGTCAAAATATTTAGAAATATAAAAGTTCTAATCCAGATTATTCACAAACCAAATAAAATAACAGAATAACACTCACTAATCACTTAAAAATGTAAAATAATGATTAACTTTGAATATTATGACATACTCCAATTTATTTAGAGTGATAAACCATGTCATGTCAACAAATCAGATTATTTTGATAAAATTTCTAGATAATATTTCTCGCCAGATACGGTAAATTGATTGAATGATTACACAGCTGATCTCCCACACAGGTACACGCATCTTCTCTTATCGACAGACGACGAAATTATCATCTATTCTTCCAACGATGAATTATCCTTCTTATGTCCTTCAGCGAGTTTTCTCAGGGATGAGACCTAGTGCAATCGAATTTTAATATCATAAAACTACTATGTTCCATATTTCGTGTAAATCGTTAAGCTGCGTACACATATTCGCGCTTCCAACCCGCACCGAGCACGCTCCTCCCTCGTACCGCCCTCGTACCGCCCACGTACCACCATCGAACCACAGTCGCCACGCCCACGCTCCCATCATGAACGTTACGGAAGATGTTAGATCTTTTTGCGTTCCCCGGTCGAACCACTCTTGCTCCCCGGTCAATCATCAATCGCTCTGCTGGAGTGACGTTCGGTTGCGGAGCAGAGCGAGAGTCTGTACGCACCTTTAGAACCGTTTTCGAGATCCGTTGAACATAAATAACCAGATATACAAATATACAGAAATTGCTCGCTTAATACAATAGGATTGCGACAGTGAGTAATTCAATAAGTAAGAAGAAGAAAAAGAGGAGAAGAAAATAAGATAAATTAAATGTTAAGGAGCAGAATGACCGATAAATTCGATAATCAGCTGTGCCTAGTGGAATGTTGTGTGTATATTTTTGGCTTCAAAATTTTCTGAAATAACTTAATAATTTATTCAAAGTGCGGTGATATTAAGTGCAATATTCGACTATAATTTGGTATTTTAATCATTCTAAATTCAAAAATTTTAGCTCATATATATTTTTGGACAGGATTTTCAACTTTAACTTCCCTCAGTTAGAACATAACCTATTATTTCGGATATTTTATTATTTATCAAAATTTGGGAACAGAATAGTTTTGGGCTATGCCTATTGTTCTATCCCGATCATATTCATATGATTTGTAATTGTGTCAAAAAATAAATAATAATAATAATAATAATAATAATAATAATCTATACTTGAGTAGCCTACATGATGTTATTCTATGGAGCAAGATCAATTTCAAACACTATCACCAATCCTCATCAATAATAACCTAGATGCTCCATATTCATTCACTCCTGACAGTTTAAAGTAATTTTACTAGAGCCTGGAGAGAGAAAGTCATCACTTTTTATCGTGTAAATTGAATGAAAAAGACTAAGAAATTGTCAAAAACCACAGATTTTGAAAATGAAAAAGACTAAGAAATAGTCAAAAACTACAGATTTTCAAAATCTGGATTTTGAAAATAATATTATTTCATCAAACAGATTTCTACAATCTGTGGTTTTTGACAATTTCTTAGTCTTTTTCATTCAATATGAATAATTACCACAATATCAACTTCTCACCTACACAAAAAAAACTTTCCTTGCCGTTATGGAAATTGATCAACTGACGCTAGTGTTCCCGCGCATCTCAAGTCTACTTTTCTAAGATCTGAGCCAGCTGGTGACAGGACAATAGCGCTGCATACACACGAAGTCTGCTATCTCTTCATAGTGAATCAACAGTTGAATAGAATCAACAGTTGCCAGCAGTTTGTAATTGAATAATCTTATTTTCTCTAATTTCGAGCTTATTTTCAATTTTAGGTGAAAATGCTATTCAACATTAATTGTAGAGATTTTTATTCTCCATCTTTTCCACTTGAAATTTTTTGTTTAAATTGTATCTGAAACCTGATAATTGGGAGTCTAAAATCAATCTTTGCATAGATGGTGCAGTGCTCCTGAAATGTTTACAGGTGGACTTGTTGCAGTTGATAGAGCTTATCAATGACTTCTCTAGGTATGAATTTGATCAAAATCGTTGGAGCCGTTTTCGAGAAAATCGCAAAAAACCCTGTTTTTGACAACATTTTCGCCATTTTAGCCGCCATCTTGAAATGCATTTGATCGAAATTGTTCCTGTCTGAACCTTATAGTGTAAGGACCTTAAGTTGCAAATTTCAAGTCATTCCGTTAATTGGGAGATGAGATATCGTGTACACAGACGCACATACACTCATACACACTCACACACATACAGACCAATACCTAAAAACCACTTTTTTGGACTCAGGGGACCTTGAAACGTATAGAAATTTAGAAATTGAGGTACCTTAATTTTTTCGGAAAGCAATACTTTCCTTACCTATGGTAATAGGGCAAGGAAAGTAAAATCGTGTAAATTAGCTGCATACCTGCATGATGTAACGTTGCAATTATTATGATAATTTGAACAGAATATCACTACAGAAACAATCAATCCTGAGACAAGCAATTGATGCTGACAGTATTTGATGAATCTCTTCATAGTCTGAAGAGGGGATAACATCACTTATCGAGTAAATTAGCTGTAAAACGATGTAATGTTGCTATGATACTAATTAATTGCTCAACACTTCTCCACATCAAATACATGTCAAGCTTTGAGGATCATTAAATCTAGCAATCCACTTAATAATGAGGATATTATTTATTGATTTGTTAAAAGCATTAGATGTTGAATTTATTACTATTGATAATAATTCCATATAATACGGTAGAGCGTTGTACGTGTACTGTATTAGAAAACGGCTCTCATGTATGTGAAAATATTATTTGTGATAAATTATTATTGGAATCTGCTTTGAATAATCGTAATTGTTTCCATCGTCAGTTTGATTTAAACAATTTACAATGGAGGCTTCTTGATTCATTACCACGACCTTTGATTTCAACACAGACAACAAATATCTGTGATTCAATATCTCCGATTCCATGCTTTACTACTAACAATAATATTTGTTCATGAATAAGCCTATCGTTTATATGTTAGGAATATGTTTATGTTATTGAAGAATAAGGAAAATGAAGAAGTCATGAATTTTTAATAATTTAGGGAACTAATTTTCATGATCAGATCTTACATTGGGATCTATAATGTCTTACATTGAAGTTACGTTTATTGGTTAAAGTTTCAAGAGTAGGATCGAAGAGCATAATATTATCAGAGATCGAATTCATTAATTTATTTAACTATTCATTCACATAGAAAAATGAAATGTAATGGGTGATACTAACTCTGCTAAACATCATCTGATAACAAACGATCACAAGTTCAAGGCCGAGGAGAATGTTAAGTTTCTGCATTTTTTTAAACAAAGGACGACTTCTAAATATCCTGGAGGCTTCAGAAATACTCGTAACTACAGTAACACACTACAATGAACGTTTTACAGTAGAAACATAACCTATTTTCTAGACAATTTATTAATTTATCAAAATTTGGAAATGGAATGGATTTGGGCCAAGCCTGTTGTTCCTTCCTAATTATATTTTTATGATTTGTGATTCTGTCCACGAATGAATAAATAAATAAATAATCCACAGTTGATTTTGAACACCTCCAATCTTGTTTGATAATGAATTTGTTAATAATCTGTTACTTATTATTTGAGTTTTTCATGTTTTTGCAAATTTTTCTATAGATTTTGTATATTTACTTCGTAGCATATAACTATTCAATAATCTATCATTGCTGTGTTTGCTGTTTGAACCGCCATTTTGTTTTGTCTGAACCACTAAAATCGGGGAGTGGCTTGTCTAGGCCAATTGCAAGCATTCACCTTGATGGGTCAAGGCTTCCACCAATAGCAGTGCTCGAATGTAAAAATAAATACTGCTGCTCTTTATTTGAAGTTTATTTAATTTTGATAGAAATTGAAAATTGTGTCACAACCAGAACTTATATCTTCATTCTTGAGAAATATATTATCAGACAACATCTAGTCTCTCTTCAAATCTATAGTGACTATTTTAAAGATATTTGGTTGGAATTTTTTTAAAGTTTTTTTTTTAAATAAAGGGGACTCCAACATTTTATATTGATTCTATTAATTTGTTCAAATGTAGCCAATGTGAGTGAACTGTTTCTGTGGTGACTGTATCTTGGTTATTGAGTCGAAAATTTGAATTGATAAAGTTTCTAAATATTGCTACATTGGACTAAAGCTCTGATTAATGGGACATATTGAAACATTCATTCATCCATTGAATCACAAATCCTGAAAATATCAATATTATATCAAAGGCGAAAGTAGAAATAACATAGCTTGACTTGGTTGTGAAAATAATCATATTCATGTACAATATTGTTTATGAACAATATCATTATCAGACAACATAGAAAAAAAACATATTATTTACTTATTTTATTTATCTATCATTTACAATCAACTAGATTGTCCTCAATTTACAAGGACAAAGAAACAGACTACAGTCCAAAATTTTCTTTTCATCCCAATTTCATAAAATAAATTGTCCAAATAAAGGTTATGTGCGACTTTCCAATTCTTCACTAATTTCCACATTGGAACAAATATAGCAGATAACAGATCAGATCAAGTTGTATCACATTATTAATATCATCCAAGAATATCACCGAACATTTCTCTCTAAGTCCAAAGTAGGCTAATATAGCAGAAAAGATTAGACCAAGTTGCATCATATTATTAATAATTATCATCCAATGATATTACAGATTATGTCTTCTCTGGGTCTGAAGTATCACAATTCAAATAATTTAAGGATAGTAGTTATCTTATAATCGTGAGGCTTATCAGTTTATCCAGGATGATGAATTACCAGGAGATGAGATTTTTTAATCATCAACAATTTGTAAAATAATGTGATACATCCACGGAATGGAGAATAATCAAGAATAAAAAGAGGAAGACGTGTGGAGGAAATGCGAACTCGTGACACTAATCAGTGTGAAAGGGGTGGAATTCCGCTCAAGAATTTTCATCAATAAACCCGAGCAGGGGTTTATACCTGGCGCTAGACCAGGCCAATATTTTACGGCCAGTGATTGAGATGAGAAATACCCCTATAACACCATCTAACTCTCTCCTTTTAAACCCTCCTTACAACTCCCTCACATTCCCTTACATAATATTACCTTCACATCCCTCTACAGAGGTTTATAAATCACATTCTTCAAGTACTCTGATGAGGGTGTATGATTGCTTTAAAATCAGAATGACTATGAGGGCCTTATGCACCATATACGTCACGCTAAACCACGTTACTTGTAGATATGGTTGCATTTATCATAATTTGTTTCATACGGGGTTTAAACGAACATCTGACATTATTTCTCCGTTAAAACTGAGTATCTGCAAATGGGCCTCACATTGGAGTTGGGTTCATGAAGACTTGATATACATTATTTGAACAATTTATTACTCATTCCTCAATTAATTAATCATTTACTTATATAAATGACACTGAATCATTATCATCATTCATTTCGGGTTTTCTCCTAAAATATTGCTTCCATAACACAATAATCAAAATGATCCATCAAAAATAAGTGAGAATAAAAAAGTAAGATAGTTAAAAATAAAATCCAAATACTAATGGAAAGAGAAATATTTTTCATAACACATATTATTATTTATGAGACGTTGCTACATATTCTATAACAAATTGACCAAGAAATAATAAGGCGATTATTATTGTGCTCATGCTCCCGAATTTAAGTTATATGACACAGTCCCAAACAAAAGTTAATTTCCCACGCACAATTCAAATTCATTTCGCAGTCCAAAAATCATAATACAACTTTAAATGGTGATTTGAATGTGATATTTGTTTTTTATTCTGTTTTTAACCTTCAAAATTCTTAGTTTGTCGTTGTTTTTTAGTGAAAATGGACTAAATTTTAGAAAAGTGAAACCATAAGCCTATTTCGGACTTTTAAAATATGATCTAAATTTGGAAAAAAATAGTACAAGGAGTATCCTTAGTTTTTCTCTCCCAGTGCTACTTTGTGAAAGTTATGAATAAATAAATTTTCGATTCAGATAAATTGAGTATGAGAAGATAATTTCTATAAAAAATATTCACACAATACAATAAATAGTTATAACTTGAAACGAGAAAATATTGAATTATTGGAGATAATTCAACACCATGAGAGAAACACGATCTCACTGATCAAAGATTCGCATTCACAATATTAGATTTGTTTTTGACCTTTGTTTCAAAATTATTTCCAATATTTTCTATTTTGGACGTGATTTGTCTACATGTGTAATGAAGAAGACGTTCAATGGAATAACGTTCAATGGAATAACATCTTCAGAAAAAAAAACATATTATTTACTTATTTTATTTATCTATCATTTACAATCAACTAGATTGTCCTCAATTTACAAGGACAAAGAAACAGACTACAGTCCAAAATTTCTTTTCATCCCAATTTCATAAAATAAATTGTCCAAATAAAGGTTATGTGCGACTTTCCAATTCTTCACTAATTTCCACATTGGAACAAATATAGCAGATAACAGATCAGATCAAGTTGTATCACATTATTAATATCATCCAAGAATATCACCGAACATTTCTCTCTAAGTCAAAGTAGGCTGATATTGCAGAAAAGATTAGACCAAAATGCATCATATTATTAATAATTATCATCCAATGATATTACAGATTATGTCTTCTCTGGGTCTGAAGTATCACAATTCAAATAATTAAGGATAGTAGTTATCTTATAATCGTGAGGCTTATCAGTTTATCCAGGATGATGGATTACCATGAGATGAGATTTTTAAATCATCAACAATTTGTAAAATAATGTGATACATCCACGAAATGGAGAATAATCAAGAATAAAAAGAGGAAGACGTGTGGAGGAAATGCGAACTCGTGACACTAATCAGTGTGAAAGGGGTGGAATTCCGCTCAAGAATTTTCATCAATAACCCGAGCAGGGGTTTATACCTGGCGCTAGACCAGGCCAATATTTTACGGCCAGTGATTGAGATGAGAAATACCCCTATAACACCATCTAACTCTCTCCTTTTAAACCCTCCTTACAACTCCCTCACATTCCCTTACATAATATTACCTTCACATCCCTCTACAGAGGTTTATAAATCACATTCTTCAAGTACTCTGATGAGGGTGTATGATTGCTTTAAAATCAGAATGACTATGAGGGCCTTATGCACCATATACGTCACGCTAAACCACGTTTACTTGTAGATATGGTTGCATTTATCATAATTTGTTTCATACGGGGTTTAAACGAACATCTGACATTATTTCTCCGTTAAAACTGAGTATCTGCAAATGGGCCTCACATTGGAGTTGGGTTCATGAAGACTTGATATACATTATTTGAACAATTTATTACTCATTCCTCAATTAATTAATCATTTACTTATATAAATGACACTGAATCATTATCATCATTCATTTCGGGTTTTCTCCTAAAATATTGCTTCCATAACACAATAATCAAAATGATCCATCAAAAATAAGTGAGAATAAAAAAGTAAGATAGTTAAAATAAAATCCAAATACTAATGGAAAGAGAAATATTTTTCATAACACATATTATTATTTATGAGACGTTGCTACATATTCTATAACAAATTGACCAAGAAATAATAAGGCGATTATTATTGTGCTCATGCTCCCGAATTTAAGTTATATGACACAGTCCCAAACAAAAGTTAATTTCCCACGCACAATTCAAATTCATTTCGCAGTCCAAAAATCATAATACAACTTTAAATGGTGATTTGAATGTGATATTTGTTTTTTATTCTGTTTTTAACCTTCAAAATTCTTAGTTTGTCGTTGTTTTTTAGTGAAAATGGACTAAATTTTAGAAAAGTGAAACCATAAGCCTATTTCGGACTTTTAAAATATGATCTAAATTTGGAAAAAAATAGTACAAGGAGTATCCTTAGTTTTTCTCTCCCAGTGCTACTTTGTGAAAGTTATGAATAAATAAATTTTCGATTCAGATAAATTGAGTATGAGAAGATAATTTCTATAAAAAATATTCACACAATACAATAAATAGTTATAACTTGAAACGAGAAAATATTGAATTATTGGAGATAATTCAACACCATGAGAGAAACACGATCTCACTGATCAAAGATTCGCATTCACAATATTAGATTTGTTTTTGACCTTTGTTTCAAAATTATTTCCAATATTTTCTATTTTGGACGTGATTTGTCTACATGTGTAATGAAGAAGACGTTCAATGGAATAACGTTCAATGGAATAACATCTTCAGGAATAAGAACGTCAACTTATTTATCAAGTTCTAGTATTGTAATGTTTTGACCTGATTAATGAAAATTAATATTAGTTAAATTTGACTCATCATATCTGGAACTCATCAACTTGAACCTGTTTTATTCAGGGTAGGCCTACGTTTCCTTCTCGATAATTTTCCCTTCTAATAATTATGCCAGCGAGGATAACCAGTCCTCAGATCCGAGCTTATTCCAATAATATATTATAATAGAATACTGTTCATGACGGTGAATAATCAAGGCTAATGTATGTGCGAAGATCATACAGCTCCATAGAGCTTCCACAAGATTCCACATAAAATATGCATCTGCTTTGATGAACGCTAATCCCATACAGTTAATTAGTGCTTGGGGAAAACATTCTCACGAGAATAACAATATGCTACAGTTGGATCCACTTCAACTGTCAGCACTCCTTATGGGATCACACCAGAGCTCTCCATTCAACTAATACTGACAGTTTGAAGTGTATATCATGAGACTTGATTCATTTTGGAAAATAATTGGTTGGAATTGCTTATCAGCATTGAGCCAAGTTGTAGCATAGTAATATCGAATTCCATGAGTGTAATATTATTATGTTTGAAGTCTCTCAGTATAGAGATTCTATAGTGAGGTCCACGGTATAATGGCAGTGAAGAAATATAGCAGAACAACGGTGCCGATCCTCTGTCTTGTCAATGCCTTCTATAGAAGATAGCTTACACCTTGTTCATCATTCAACAAAGCGGATAGCGCTCTCTCTTTCTCGCTTTGCTCTGTTGCCAGATCGTCTTTCAACAATGTAGAATTAATAGTTAATTAACAAAATATTTCATCTTAATTATCAAATTATCAAAAAATATAATTTATTGCTTTATAAAATATAATTGATTATTTAAAACTAGAATGAACAGTTAATATGACATCAGAAAACCTGTATCAGCTACTGTATAAGTTAAGCTGATACAGGTTTATTGATGTAATATCAACTCGTTTAAAATACTCTATTATATTTTACTAGCCGTCAGGCATGCTTCGCTCGCCATATCCGTCTAGCCAGGGGGCTCTGCCCCCTGGACCCCCGACTGGATCGCCCAAGAATGAGATAAGCAGGCTCGCTTCGCTCGCCTGCATCTTTCAGTTGAGCATTTTTATCATATGTTAGGACGATCCAGTCGAGGGTCCAGACTAAACGTCTGGCTAAACGGATATGGCGAGCGAAGCGAGCCTAACGGCTAGTAATATAATATTCCCAGGTACAGCTCTGATTTAGTAGCAGTGCCCAATCAATTTTTCCGCGATAAAAGCATTTAAATCTTCAACTTGGTGCCAACCTAACAAAGTCAACTCAACTTAATGCCAACCTGACAAAATAAATCTAGTTACCAGTTAACAACTGGTTCGAAGAGGTACTCTCTCTAGATTATAGTTCTATATTAGCATATGGTATTGACATTTTTTAATTATAATTTTAAGATATTGGAATAAGAAGAATATACATGCTAAAAGAACTTTAAACCCTTAAAAACCACCCTTAGAGTTAAAATATCCCCAAAAGATTTCTTAGTGCGCCTCTAAAGGGCCAACTGAACATACCTACCAAATTTGAACGTGTTTGGTCCGGTAGATTTTTAGTTCTGCGAGTGAGTAAGTGCCATTTCGCTTTTATCTATATATATAAAAGCGAAATGGCACTCACTCACTGACTGACTGACTGACTCACTCACTCACTCACTCACTCACTCACTCACTCACTCACTCACTCACTCACTCGCATTCAAATTTGGTAGGTTATGTTCAGTTGGCCCTTTAGAGGCGCACTAAGAAATCTTTTGGCAATATTTTAACTCTAAGGGTTGTTTTTAAGGGTTTAAAGTTCGTCTTTTAGCATGTATATTCTTCTTCTCCCAATCTCTTAATTATAATTGAAATTTCCATATCATATGTTACTATAGAACTATAATCTAGATAGAGTAACTCTTCGAAACAGTTGTTAACTGGCAACTAAATTAATAATTTTGTCAGGTTGGCATTAAGTTGAGTTGACTTTTTTAGGTTGGCACCAAGTTGAAGATTTAAATGCATTTATCGCGGAAAAATTGATTGGACACTGCTACTTCAATCCTGGGAATATATTATTAGTAGCCGTCAGGCTCGCTTCGCTCGCCATATCCGTTTAGCCAGACGTTTAGTCTGGACCCCCGACTGGATTGTTCTAACATATGATAAAAATGCTCAAACGAAAAATGCAGGCGAGCAAAGCTAGCCTGCTGATGTCATTTTTGGACGATCCAGTTGGGGGTCCAGGGGGCGGAGCCCCCTGGCTAGACGGATATGGCGAGCGAAGCGAGCCTGACGGCTAGTATATATAGATTGAGCAAGAAATTATACTTCACATTAATTTCATAATGAATCAACAAAATTAAGATGAAATATGTTTTTAATTAATTATTGGTTACAAGACGATCTGGCAACAGAGCAAAGCGAGAAAGAGAGTGTGCTATCCGCTTTGTTGAATGATAGACAAGGATAACAATACCACTGCTAATCAAACACTGCCATTAAAACGTGAACCTCACTATGGTAATATAGAATTCCATGTGTTTCTAAATCCCATTAAGTTTGAAATCTCCCAGTAGAGATGCTATGCTGTTCTGTAGTGAGTTTGACTTCAGATTGTCAGCATCAGTTAAGAATAACATAAATGCTTATCCAGTTAATACAATTCTGACAGTTTATGCTGAATCTCGGTAGTCTG
Source organism: Nilaparvata lugens (assembly GCF_014356525.2). NCBI lineage: Eukaryota > Metazoa > Arthropoda > Insecta > Hemiptera > Delphacidae > Nilaparvata > Nilaparvata lugens. Next base: position 8,962,079 of record NC_052507.1, read on the forward strand.
TGTAGGCTACTTTGAAGTTCACGTCAACGATAAAGCTTGAATTATCCTGACGCAAGATTCAAATCAAATCAAAATCAAAATCATTTATTTGCCAATTATAAAGATAACAATAATGAATAAAACAGATACTTCATACTTATACAGAATAAAAATAAAATTTTAACTTAAAATTTAATTGGCGTTGCCAGCAAAACCTTGGTTTGTGTGCTAGCAACGAGTACCAAAAGATTTAATTTAATTTAACATAAACATAAAAGATGATTGAACATTTTATTTGAATGGTAGTAATAATAAATAATAATAATAATTGTAGTAATATAATATCTGAAAAAATGTAACTTAGTGAAAATAATATCAAAGAAAATTTTTTTTTTTAATAAAGTAGATTACTTTGAACAATTAATTACGACATAGCAGTCAGGTAACAAGCATTTCGTAATGGAATCAAACATTGAAAAGTAGATTAATTGATTGATTGATTGCCTTTATTAATTACAAATACATTATTACTTACTTTACTATTTATATAACTTCACTTACTTACAATTTTATACTTTATTATTAAATACAAGAGAGAGAAACAGAAAGGTTGAGAAAAAGGGGGTAAGAGTGAATGCCAGGGAGGGAGGAAGAGTGAGAGGAAAACATAGATCAAGTGACAGTGATTCAGATTTCTTTATACATGTGTTCAACAAAACAATATTCAACTTGCCCTCTAGCGTTAGAAATAATTAAGAGTGAAATAACATGATGATATTATTAACCTGTAGAGTTATACAAAAAAAGTGAGAGAGATAGACAAAGAAATTGTGAAAAAATGAGAGACTTGGACTGTGGGAAAAACCTCATTACAAAGATGAGTTTCAATAATATTATTATACTAGTAGTTCTGTGAACAGTAGACCTCACGCAGTATTCTCATCCACAATAGTACCTGATTGAAACTAGAGACCTTATGGAGAAACAGCAATAGACAGGCTTCTCCACACATCTGTGTAATCACTTGTCAGCTGATTTATGATGAATAGTTCTATGATCTGATTTTTACTTTAATATTGGCGTATGGAGGAGGCTCCTTTTTTATTTTATATTATCCTTGAAATGCAAGATTTCCAAAAACTTTGTTTATACGTCGACGCGTAATTAAAAAAGGAGCATGCCTGTCAAATTTCATGAAAATCTATTACCGCGTTTCGCCGTAAATGCGCAACATATAAACATTTAATCATTTGAACATTTAAACATTTAAACATTCAAACATTCAAACATTCAAACATTCAAACATTCAAACATTCAAACATTCAAACATTCAAACATTCAAACATTCAAACATTCAAACATTCAAACATTCAAACATTCAAACATTCAAACATTAAGAGAAATTCCAAACCGTCATTGAATCTTAGACCTCACTACGCGCGGTCAATAATATTTAATATGTTATGTAATGAAATCTCCTACGTTTGAGCCTTTTCCCATAGTATCAGTTTATGATTGTATAATATCCCACTAAAATTTTCTAGAAAAAACACATAACAAATATACGTTTGCCATTTACAAATATGCAATGTTATCATGATGATGCATGTAGCCAAGAAAACAATAATAAAGATCTGTCGTTTTTTGAACTATTTTTTCAATGTTAAAATTTTCACTGTTAAGGGGAAATTATCACTGTAGTGTTATAAACTTGAGGCCAGAAATGATTCACAAGGAATGAAATCAATATTTTGTTGTTGATCAATTTTCAAGTTATTAATTCATTTTACTGAATAAATTTGGAATCATTCATTGATTTCTATTAATGAAATATCTATGCCCAAATGTAGAACAGTTTTGGGCATCAAAGCCTGCTGTTTCCATACCTGTATGTTGATTGTGAATGAATTAAAATGGATGGATAAATAATGTAATATTAATTTTTGTAAGAGTCAGCAGATTTCAATGGAAATGCAATTTAGCCTATATGAAAAGGTGTAAGCCCTTTATGAGTATAAAACAGTATTTTATGTGGAAAGAGGAACAAACCATCCTAAATTCATGGAGCTTGATACGAATGAGAAAAAACAAAATATATAGATGAAGATCAAAAGGTGGAAATAGTAATAGTGATTTATCATTGATACAGAGACCTTCTGTAATTTTATGAGAGTATGGAATGTATACATTTCATACAGTAGTTTGAATTTTATCCAGTGAGTATAGAATGAATATATTTCATTCTATATTTTATCAATATTTATATCATGTTCAGCGTAAATGATCCAGACCATTAAAAAGTCTATTATATAATTATTTGAGAGTCCTTCAAAGCTAACTGAAAAAGTGAATTGTGAAATAGTTTTTTGCTGCTTCAGCAATTTAAACATTTGCAGGACAGTTTCAACAAAGCACCGTTTGCCTTTTCATCGTACGGTACCGCAGTAGTAAACTCCGCTCCCCGCCCAACCACTACTACGACATCAGACAGATGAATGAGTCAGTCAGTTGTCGGTTCGGCTTTGAGCGAGTTCAATGACCTGTTGCATTGTTCGAAATTATGAATGAATTCGCTCAAAAAATTACGTTTTGCGGCGTATGTACAATCGATTACCGTTTAATAATAACTGATGCCTCGTTATAAGTCGTGTGTGTCGTGTGAAATGTGATTCTACTTCTTAGAACATGCTGTGAAATTGGGTCAAATAACCGACGGCTTTCAAAAACGAGGTCAGTAATTTTTTGAAATATCATTATTATTTTGAATCTGTGGCTGTTATCTATGCTCATAGGTTTATAAGCTTTCTATTTCGATGAGATTATGATAGGAGTAGTGAGTAGAGATGGAATTATTTGTTAGAAATTAGATAAATTTCAAAATTAGGTCAACATAACCTCAAATCTTACAAATACTACAGGTTATTGCATGGTTGTATTAATGCGCCGTAGGCTGGCGCATGCTCAAATCTGACAACACCATAGTGAGGTCCACGTTATAACGACAGTGGAGAAATATAGGGGAACGGTGTTGCCGATTGGCAGTAGAGAAAGATAGGATAACGGCGTTGCCGATTCTCTGCCTTGCTACTGCCTTTAATGGAATATAGCTGATGCAGGTATATCTGATGAAATATCAACTTTTCTGATGAATATTCACCGTTTATCCTTGTTGAAAATGTACAAATATATATTTTATCCGTCAATAAAATATATTGTAAATGATTCAATACTACATCATCATGATTTAGACTGGATATATGAATCATATTTGAAATGAAATGAAAATGAAATGGAGAAATTCTTTATCAGGCGGAGTTAGGACTAATGAAGAATTTTCTTATTTCATTTCAAATATGATTGATTAACAAAATATCCTGTCTCAATTATTATGATAATGTATTATTGTATTGATTAATGTATATTTCTACTTTTTTTTTTGAAGAGCGATATGTCATTGTTGCAGAGGTAGAAAAAGATAGTGCTGTCTGCGTTGTCGAATGATAGACAAGGATAGCACCAGTGTTAATCAAATACTGCCATTATAACGTGGACCTCGATATACATTGAAACTGATATACTCCCACTAATTTGGTCAGTGGTGTAACGTTTCTCAACCGGGAAGCTTCATTTTCATAAATAAATAATGTTCCATTTGAAGTACTGTATTTATTCTCAGTATTGAGATTCAGTTTATTCGAATGTTTCTATTTGGTTCATTATTCCAATGAACGTTTCAATATTACAAAGAATTCCGGATTTTGAGCTCAACTTTTTTTAAACTATCTGAAACTTGAAAGATTATCTTTACATTTTCATTCTCACTGTATTGATGGGATGAATTCAACTAAGTTTTCAAAAGTTGAAGCTTACCTTCCATGAAATAATAATCACGTTTGAACTGGGTTACGAACAGAACAGTGAGGTGAAAATGAAGTTATCAGTTTCCTAGCGTTTTTTCTCTATCTTGACTAGATCTATCATTATTTTTAAATCTATGACTCCAAATTTTTTCATGACTGGTTTTTAGTGGCATCGATCCTCACCGCGTCTTACTTGTCCGTGTTTCGGATGGACACGTAAAGCCGTCGGTCCCGGCTGCCTAAAAAGCAGTCGTTAGATCATGTCAGATGCCCTGAAATTGATCAGTTGTGACCTGTTAACAAATTTTAACACCAGACCTGAGCCAGCCAGGTCACTCGATATTATTATACTTGTTCTGTTAGCACCTTTACTTATTGTTATTCATGATAATAGAGTGGAATGTCCACTCACAAATGCTCAGTTGCACAAAAGCCTGTCAAATTCTGATGATGATCAAATTCCAATAGAACCAGTCGAAGAAAGATTTTGAAAAGAAGGCTCCTCTGATTGGTGTGGCATTTAATCTAGATTAGAAGTCATGATTGAATAAGTCATTGAATTACGTGATTGAATAAGTCATAGTAATACAATTACAAAGTAATTGTCGCAAAGTAGAATCGAAAAACCCTGTGAAACAATAGAAAGGTCTCAAAACCAGCCACTAAAAAAGTAATCATTTAAAAATAACAATATTTTCACAACATTTGATATCCAATGGCAACTTATTGACGTTATTGTACATTATTCTCACGCCTATGCTGTCATAGTGTTTCATGCTTATGACAAGACGTTGATATGGAATATCAATGTGGTCTTTTCCTAGTGTTATAAGCATGAATATTTTGAAAAACTTTCACTTTTCTGCAACTGAGCTGCCTTTTTATATTTCACAAAGTAACCTGGATTCAATCTCTAGTTTGATTTCACTTCTTGAATTCCAGTGAATGATTGATTGTTCATCGGTTAAACGTTTATTAATCTCCAGTTAATCCTTAGTCAATCGTCAGTTAACACAAATATAGATGATGTCAAGGATTGGATTTTCACTCATGAACTGAACCATCCTCAACACCATTGTCCATGCAGATTCAGTTGAATTCCATAAAATGATCGATTGTTCAATCTTTTATTGATCTTCAGTTAATCCCAAGTGAATTCCCAGTTAACTAGAATAGAGATTGTATTAGAAGTTGGATTGCAATTTTCACTCCTCAACTAAAACATCCCCAACCTTATTATTCACGCACAAGTCACAGACTCAAGTAGGACTCATCATCAGCAACAGAAGAACACTTCCAAACCCCTAGTCACCCTCCTAGTAGCTAAAAAGCTTCTAGAAGCTTCCTCTAGTAGCCTTCCAATTTACGCACAAGTCACATACTCAAGTAGGACTCATCATCAGCAACACAAAAATCATTCCAAGTTCCCACACACACTCTTTCCACGCACAATTATCCACGCACAAGTCACATACTCGAGTAGGAATCACCATCAGCAACACAAGAATCATTCCAAGTCCCCACAGACACACTTTTTGCGCACAAGTCACAGACTCGAGTGGGACTCGTCATCAGCAACGGGAAAATCATTCCAAGAACCGCTCTTTCTACGCACAAGAAGACACAACTTTTTTACTTCTATTCTACTACACTTCTATATAATATATTTTTTCATTTTGAAGCACAAGTCACAGATTCAAGTAGAACTCATCATCAGCTACACCAAAATCATTTCAAGCTCCCACATACACTCTTTCTATGCACAATTATCTATGTACAAGTCACAGACTCGAGTGTGGCTCATAATCAGCAATGCAAAAATCATACCAAGTTCCCACAAACACACTTTTTACGCACAAGTCTCAGACTCGAGTGGGACTCATCATCAGTAACGGATAAATCATTCAAAGACCCCGAAAACTATTTATTTTTCTACGCACAAGAAGAAAAAACTTCTATACTACTCTACTTCTATAGATTGTTTATTCTAAGGCACAAATCACATACTCAAGTAGGACTCATCATCAGCAACGCGGAAAATCATTCATAGGTCTCATTTCTAGGAAATTTCAGGAGCTCCGTAATATTCTTGAGAAAAATGGCGGATAATGACTAAAAAAACATTTTTCACGGTTTTCTCGAAAACGGCTCTAACGATTTTTTTCAAATTTATACCATGGATAGCTATTTATAAGCCCTATCAACTGGCATAAGTCTCATCTCTGGGAAAATTTCAGGAGCTCCGTAATATTCTTGAGAAAAATGGCGGATAATGACTAAAAATCCATGTTTTTCACGGTTTTCTCGAAAACGTCTCCAACGATTTTCTTCAAATTTATACCATAGATAAGCACTATCAATTGGCATGAGTCTCATCTCTGGGAAAATTCCATGAGCTCCGTAATATTCTTGAGAAAAATGGCGGATAGTGACTAAAAAACCATGTTTTTCACGGTTTTCTCGAAAACGGCTCTAACGATTTTCTTCAAATTTATACCATGGATAAGTATTCATAAGCCCTATCAAATGACATGAGTTTTTTTTCTGGGAAAATTGCAGAAGCTCCGTAATATTCTTGAGAAAAACGGCGGATAATTGCTAAAAAACCATGTTTTTCACGATTTTCTCAAAAACGGCTCCAACGATTCTCTTCAAATTTATACCATGGATAGCTATTTATAAGCCCTATCAACTGGCATAGGTCTCATTTCTAGGAAATTTCAGGAGCTCCGTAATATTCTTGAGAAAAATGGCGGATAATGACTAAAAAAACATTTTTCACGGTTTTCTCAGAAACGGCTCCAACGATTCTCTTCAAATTTATACCATGGATAGCTATTTATAAGCCCTATCAACTGGCATAAGTCTCATCTCTGGGAAAATTTCAGGAGCTCCGTAATATTCTTGAGAAAAATGGTGGATAATGACTAAAAATCCATGTTTTTCACGGTTTTCTCGAAAACGTCTCCAACGATTTTCTTCAAATTTATACCATAGATAAGCACTATCAATTGGCATGAGTCTCATCTCTGGGAAAATTCCATGAGCTCCGTAATATTCTTGAGAAAAATGGCGGATAGTGACTAAAAAACCATGTTTTTCACGGTTTTCTCGAAAACGGCTCTAACGATTTTCTTCAAATTTATACCATGGATAAGTATTCATAAGCCCTATCAAATGACATGAGTTTTTTTTCTGGGAAAATTGCAGAAGCTCCGTAATATTCTTGAGAAAAACGGCGGATAATTGCTAAAAAACCATGTTTTTCACGATTTTCTCAAAAATAACTTGACCGATTTTTTTTTAAATTCATACCCTGTATAGTTATTTATCAGCTCTATCAACTGGCATGTCTCCTGGAAAGTCTCCTTTCTGGGAAATCAATGGAGGGTCCACCCCATCCTTGGGAAATGGACTTAGTAACCTCCTTCTCGTGCATGAGGTAGGTAGGTAGGTAGCGCAGTTCATAAAAAGAACACATAGTCAAGATATTTCATCCGTAGAACAACTGTTTTGACGACTTTAAAAAATGATGACTGAAGAAAATAATCGAATTTTACAATTCACACAAAGAAAAAGTACTCTGAAAACAATTATATATACACATATACTGACAGAAGTCTGATCGTAGTTTCAAATATGAGCAAGGGAAGTTGTGTGAGTGTACCACACCAGATTTTTCCTAGTGTTATAAGCATGAATATTTTAGAAAACTTGCACTTTTCTGCAATCTCCAGTGTGATTTCACTCCTTGAATTCCAGTGAATGATTGATTGTTCACTGGTTGAACGTTTATTGATCTCCAGTTAATCCTTGGTCAATCGTCAGTTTACACAAATATAGATGATGTCAAGGATTGGATTTTCATTTTCACTTATGAACTGAACCATCCTCAACACCATTGTCCATGCAGATTCAGTTGAATTCCAGAAAATGATCGATTGTTCATCAGTTAATCTTTTATTGATCTTCTGTTAATCCCAAGTGAACTTCCAGTTTACTGGAATAGAGATTGTATTAGAAGTTGGATTCCCATTTCCACTCCTCAACTAAAACATCCCCAACCTTATTATTTACGCACAAGTCACATACTCAAGTACGACTCATCATCAGCAACTCAATAGTATATTTCGCACCCAGGGCCGAAAATGAGACTTTTCCGGCTCGAAATCGGTTTTCAAGTCCGAGGCCGTAGGCCGAGGACTAGAAAAGGTTGTGAGCCGGAAAAACATTTTTGCTCACGGTGAGAACGTTATTTTTCGCCACACAGAAAAATAAACAATATAAATATGAGAATAATTGTTTATTAGGCACTTACGAAAGCAAAACCAATATCAGGAAATTGTCCAAGTATTTTCATTTTTTATTCCGATTTGTATAAATAACCTAAAAGATTATGTTAAATTATGTAAGAGGTTGAGTTTATACTTTTTATTCTTCCAAATGACAATAAGATGATATTATTATAAATGTTTTGATTCTTGAATAATAAACACAAATAATGGAAAGTTTCTTGATCAGCTGTTTTAGCACACTTGAAATTTGGCCAATCTGAATGTCAACGTCAACAATGCTTGTTGTCGTTGACTTCGGAAGTTTAGATTAGAAGTTCTATCCTACTCTGAAAATCGAATTTGAATAGTTTATAATATATCTTATCTGTATTTTATTCATCCAAATAAAATTGGGCACGTTAAACTGTCGGTCCCGCCTGAAGTATGACAGTCGTAAGGCCCATTGACGGCTTAAATTATATATTCAGGCGGTGGAAAATTCCCGAAAGGGAACTCCCCACCAACAAAAGCCATACGAATTTATTTTTTCATCCAAATAAAATAATAGTATCTTATTGCAGAATACTTATTCAATTCTAGAAGCATAAACTGATTCCGTTTCATAAACCATTTTGTAAACACGTTCACATCAAATCAGAATCAGCTGACTTCAAGGTTATTTTACAGCCCTAGGGCTGTAAAACTTTTACCGGCCTGGTCAGAAAACAATCATTTTCGGCCTCCATTATGACGCACGAAAACCAGCTCATTACATCCAAGTGGGGCGAAAAAATCATTCCAAGTCCCCACATACACACTTTTTGCGCACAAGTCACAGACTCGAGTGAGACTCATCATCAGGAACGGGAAAATCATCTCAAGAACCGCTCTTTCTACGCACAAGAAGAGAAAACTTCTTTACTTCTATTCTACTATACTTATATATTTTTTTTATTCTAAGGCACAAGTCACAGACTCAAGTAGGACCCACCATCAGCAACGGAAATAGTTATTTGTGCAACTAGTGCGCAAAGTGACAGTTTGCTGCACCGAAAGAAACGTTTACGCCCGAGCCGTAGGCGAGGGCGGAATGGTTTCTTGAGTGCAGCAGAGGAACTTTGCGCACGTATTTCACATTAAGTTTTTCCTACAGTTACCATTGAATATGAAAAGTGGGTAATTATGGGTAAAATTGCCTGAAATACATCAAATGTTTTTCTGTGTAATTTTATTATTGATAAAACCTTAATTTATTGTCAAATTGAATAAAAATGTTGTCCTTGTTATAATATCTACTTAATAATTAGCGCGTTGTGCTTGTTGCACCTCTGCTCGCTATAGCAGCCACAGCAGTCACTGTTACCAACTTCATTTTGATTTTGCTGCACTGTTGCTCCATATAACCTACTAAGTATTTTGCGTTGCCATGTTGCAAATCTGGAGTGCAGAAAAATTTTTCCCGCACTAGAGCGGAAAAGTGATTCTTTGCGTTCTGTAATCAGTGCAGCAATGGCCACTTTTCAACGTAACTGTAGGAAAAAATCATTCCAAGTCCCCCAAACACTCCCGCTGACTCGAGGATCGTTCTTAAAGTGCTGACACTCAGCAAAATTGAACCATCGCTGATGCTTGACTGAATTATTATTATGAAAAAACGAATTAATTTGTGCGCTAGAGTCTGCTGGCAGGGTCTGCGGCTTGGACCAATTCCAGGCAACTAGCACTTATAAATTATTCGCGAAATTCGCCCGCGTTGACAGTTCTGACTATTTTCCATAAAGTCAAGTGCCTCGGCAAAGTCAGGACTTTAGTCCGGTCCACGTTATGATGGCAGTATCTGTTCAACATTGGTGTTGCTATCCTTGTCTATCATTCGACAAAACATATGACGCTATCCTTTTCTAGCTCAGCAACGTTGCCAGAACGTTTTCCAACAAGACAGGACGTAGGGTGTAGAAGATGCTGTCATTTGCAAGTGGAATATTGTGGCACCAAATATCTCCACATATATATTAAAACTGTGACTTATTAATTAATGAAAAATTAAGGACTTTATTTATTAAGGACTTATTAAGGACTTACAGAATTTATTTAGGATTTTGGATAGTAGTCCTCATCGAATTTCCATCTAGCTGTTAACCCTGTTGTCAATGTCTGCAGTAGCAGAAGTCTTCGGGGTGATTTACAGCATTTATTTAGGATTTTCGTTGAATAATAATTATATATTAATTAGCATTTGAATAAATGCATTCTCTATTTAATTCCATCTGTGAACTGGTTGGCCGCTATGGCTTCGTATAAAATGAGAGCTGCTATCCAGATATTGTCAGTTTGGTGTTAGGGCAAGCATTCCTGACTAGCAATGGGGAGGTAGGGCGATTCCCGGGCTGGCAAATAATTTTTGGATAGTAGTTCTCATCGAATTTCCATCTAGCTGTTAACCCTGTTGTCAATGTCTGCAGTAGCAGAAGTCTTCGGGTGATTTACAACATTTATTTAGGATTTTCGTTAAATAATAATTATCTATTAATTAGCATTTGAATAAATGCATTCTCTATTTAATTCCATCTGTAAATCAAGGACTTGTCACGTTGGATTTACGATAATATATTTCTGTGGCTTTTTTTATCGTCTATTGTCAGTTCCATAATATGGATCTATGACAAATAAATATGCTGTCGTTTCCAATATTAATGAAATAATTGTGACATAGTAAAAAAAGTAAATTCGTATGGATATTGTTGGTGGGGAGTCCCTTGCGGGAAGGTCCCATCGTCTGAATATATAATTCAATCCGTCAATGGACCTTACGACTGTCATACTTCAGCCGGGACCGACAGTCCGGTAGACATTTGACATAAAAAATATCTACAT